>NW_022302087.1:231152-441182 GCF_002776525.5 Piliocolobus tephrosceles | reverse complement strand
AGAGATGAGTGTACTGATGAAATTGGTGCAACATCAAAGATGTCTGCTATAAATTTTCTCTGTAATCTTGGACCCTTAAGTCTTTCTGCCATGAAAACTTAATTCTTTCATGAATCTTTAAGTTCTTAATTATTTTCTTATGCCTTTAAATATCTGTTTTATGTAATAATTATAAACTTATTAATGATTTAGAAATTTAGTTTAATAATCAATAATTTTAATTATTTAATTACATTAATAACTGTTC
This sequence comes from Piliocolobus tephrosceles, assembly GCF_002776525.5. Classification (NCBI taxonomy): domain Eukaryota; kingdom Metazoa; phylum Chordata; class Mammalia; order Primates; family Cercopithecidae; genus Piliocolobus; species Piliocolobus tephrosceles. The sequence goes on along the minus strand of NW_022302087.1, from coordinate 440,935 downwards.
TTCGTGGGAGAAAAGAATTTCCACCACAACGGCCACAAGTAGAAATCAGCTCATCTTTCCCCTTCTAAATTTAAGATACAAACACTGAGAAAGAAGTTCCAGGACACCAGAAATGAGATGAGTCTACAACACCTTCTATTAAATAGTTTTACAAAATTCTAGGTTTGAGGCTCAGCCAAATGGAAACCGGGAGAAAATCCAAATATTTGAAAACCAAATAACATACTTTTAAGTAACTCTTAGAATTCAAGAAAGAAAACAAAAGGAAAATTAGGAAGTATTTTGAAATGAATGAGAATGAAACATGTTAAAATTATGGAATGTAGTTAAATCAGTGCTTAGAAAGAAAATTATAACACAGAGTGCCTATGTTAGAAAAGAAGAAAGATACCAGAAATAAACTCTCAGCTTCTACCTTAAGGAAATAGAAAAGACAATTTTAAAAAGCAGAAAAATATCAGAGGACAAATCAATGAAAGAGAAAACAGAATAATAGAGAAATTCAATAACACTAAAAACTAGCTCTTTGAGTAGACCAAAAAAATGATAAAGCCCTAAGCTCATCAAAAATTCCTAAAAAGACACATATTATCAGTATCAGGAATGAGATGGGAAAAAATCACTACATATTTTACATAGGTTAAGAGGAAAATCAAGAAATACTATGAACTCTTTATACTCATAAATTCAGCAACTTAGGAGAAGCGGACAAATTTTTAAAAATACACAAGTTCCAATAAACCGTATAGCCTTATATGCATTAAATTTATTTCATAGCAAAACTTTTTCCTATAAAATAACCTTTAGGCCCAAATGACCTCATTAATAAATTCTACAAAATATTTACAAAAGAAATGCTATAAATTCTACAAATAATCTTTCAGAAGATTAAAGAGGAAGGAATGCTTGCCAACCCCTATGGGACCAGTAGTACTTTGGTATCAAATCACAGAACAACATCACAAAAAGAATACTAGACACCAACATATTTCATGATTATAGATATTTAAGTCATTTTTTTAATTTAGTAAATCAAATTCAATAACGCATTAAAAGAAAAATGCAGTATGTCCCAGTGGGGGGTTTCCTGGGAAAGCAAGCTTTGTTTAATATTTAAAAATCCATTAATATAATTCACTATATTTACAGTCTAAGCAACGAAAAATCAGGTAATCATCTCATGTAATGCAGAAGAAACATTGATAAAATCTGACATCTATTTCTGATTAAAATCCTTCCTAACTTGGTATAAAGAATCTACAAAAACATAGTTCATGTCAGATGTAATCTTGAGATACTGAATGATTTCCCCCTAAAATCAGGAATAAGAAAGTCCTATTAAACACTGTCCTGAATGTCCTAGCAAATACAATAAGGCAAATCAATAAACAAATGCCAAAATCAATAAATAAATGGCACCCAGATTGGAAAAAAATTCTGTCTTTATTCACAGACATCCTGATTGTCTACGTAGAAAATTTTATGCAATGTGCAAGAACACTACCAAAACCAGTAAGTGAGTTAATCAAGTTTGCATAATAAAAGACCATTAGACAAAAATCAGTTAGTTTTCTTTGTATTAGCAAAATGCAATGGGAAGTTTCCATCTTAAAAATATCATTTATAATAGCATTGAAACTGTAAAATACATGGCAATAAATCTAACAAGATATGCACAAGACCTGTATACTAAAAACTACAATATATTACTGAGAGAAATTAAAGACCTTTTAAAGAAGTAAAAATATGCACCATTTTAATGTGTTAGAAAATTTTGCTATTTTTACAATGCCAATTATTGATAAATTAATCTATAGTTTTAACACAATCCCAACCTACATTCCATGAACATTTTCAAAGAAGTTCACAAGCTAATTCTAAAATTCATATGGAAATGTAAAGGGCAGAGAATATTTAAAGTAACTTTAAAACACTAATAATTTCTTCTTTCAAGACTTCTTGCCATATGACAGCAATAAAGGCAGTACGGTATTGTCATAAAAATAGACAAATAATTCTGGGAAGATGGCAGCAGAAGAAGTGCCAGGAATCCCTCTCCCAACCTAGGCAACAACTGCACTGATGTGACTATTTTGAAACTCCAGAGTCTATTGAAAGATTGCAACCTCCACAGGAAGGCTTACATGGTAAGTTGCATCTAATTTCAGTCAGTTTTAACTCTTACCACAATAGCAGCTATCCATGCCCTACCTCCACCTCCATTACAAGCAGCTGTCCACAAAATCCGGGAGCAGCTTGCACACAGTTTGTGGGTGCCAGGGTGGGAAAAAAGAACCTTGCTCTTCAAATATTGATTGTCTGTTCTGATCACCGATTGCTCCTTATTCCCGTAGAGTTGCAGACAAAGAGGTAGGTGGCCACTGTTACACCTTCCTCAATTGTTCCAAGTCCCTCCCTCTCTGGCAGAAGTGACTTCTAGAAAATATGAAGGGCCAGTGCCTTTTCTCCCTCTTTATTTATTTATTTTTATATGTTTTTTTGAGATAGAGTTTCACCCTTGTCGCCCAGGCTGCAGTGCAATGGCACGATCTCAGCTTACTATAACCTCTACCTCCTGGGTTCAAGCGATTATCCTGCCTCAGCCTCCCAAGTAGCTGGGATTACAGATGCCCGCCACCACACCTGGCTAATTTTTGTATTTTTAGTAGAGATGGGGTTTCACCATGTTGGCTAGGCTGGTCTTGAACTCATGACCTTGTGATCCATCCACCTCAGACTCCCAAAGTGCTGGGATTACAGGCATGAGACACCACACCTGGCCCCCTCTTTATTTTTTTATTTTGCCCCCTTTTTGGTACCAAACATTAAAGACTAGGTCACTAAGAAGCAACTGCTTATATGAGGAAAGTTAGAAAGTGATCATACATGCTCAGAGAAAAGTGTAGGTTCAGAAAACACCTGAAAAGACCTTAAGTTTATACCTCAGGCTGATCCTTGGCACGAAAAAAAAAAAAAAAAAAGCTACAACAATAAAAGATAAATCAAAACAATAAACAACTGCAATAACAAAATAAAGGCAAACTCTGGAGAATTGGGAGAACCTAATTACCAGAATTACCACATTATTAAATTTAAATGGCCAGTTTTCAACAACAACAACAAAGTCACAGGCATACAAAGAAATAGGAAAGCATGTCACATACAAAAGAAATAAAAAAAAAAAAAAGAAACAGAAACTGTCATTGAAAAAGACCTATTATGCAAAAATTCTAAAACAACTGTCTTAAAAATGCTTCAAAAATTAAAGGAAGATGTTGATGTATGCACAAAATAGAACTATCAGCACAGAGACAGGAACCCTAAAAAAGAAACCAAAAGTAAAGTCCAGAAATGAAATATAGAATAACCAAAATGAAAAATATACACAAGGATTCAAAGGCAGATGCGAGCAGGCAGAAAAAAAGAAAATTGCAAATTCACAGATAAGACCATGGAAATTATAGTGTCTCAGGAAGCAAAAGATAAAAGATTAAAGAAAAGTGGACAGAGCCTAAGGGACCTGTAGGACAACCATCAAGTGTGCCCACATATACATTGCTGAGTCCCAAAAAGAGAAGAAAGAAAGAAAGAAAGAAAGAAAGAAAGAAAGAAAGAAAGAAAGAGAAAGAAAGAAAGGAGAAATTAAAATATTTAAATTAATTATGGCTGAAAACTTTCCAAATTTGATAAAAGGCATTAATACAGAAATCTAAGAAGCTCAACAATATGAACTCAAAGAGATTGACTGGAACAGATTATAGTAATACTTTCAAAACTCAAACGGAAAGAGAAAATCATGAAAGCAGCAAGAGAGAAGCAACTCACGACAGAAAAGCGATCAACAATAAAATTATCAGCAGATTTTTCATCAGAAACTTTGCATACCAGAAGGCAGTGGGCTGATGTATTCAAAGTGGTAAAAGAAAAAAATAAAGTCTGCCAAGCAAGGATCCTATCTCCAGCAAAACGGTCCTTCAAGAATGAGAGAGAAATTAAGACATTCTCAGATAAAAACGAAGTGGGTTCATTACCAATAGGCCTGCACTGGAAGAAATGCTCAAGGGCATTCTGCAGGGTGAAATGAAAGAGCACTAGACAGTAGCTCAAAGTCATATGAGGAAACAAATAACTCAATAAAGGTAAATATAATTATAAAAGCTAGTATTCTTCTAACAACTGTTAGCAATTCTACTTTTTGTTTTCTACATGATTTAAGAAACTAATATCTATAATATATATAAATATATATACTTATTAGTCTAAAATCTAGTATTATAACCTTGGCTTATACCTACATTTTGTTTTTCACAAAATTGAGGACTCTAATGTATGTGAAAATTATTACTTTATGTTTTAGGGCATACAATGTATAAAATTATAATTTTCTGGCATCAATAACAGAAAGAGGTGGAGACAGATCAGTAAAGTAGTAGAAATTTTATATTTTATTAAAATTAAGCTAGCATTAGTTGAAATTTGTGTTGTAACTTTAGGATGTTTAATGCAGTCTTTATGGAATAGCAATGGAATATACACAGAAGAATATGGGCAAGAAATTAAACCATTTTACTCCAAAAAATAAACTAAACACAAAAGAAGAGACTGATGCAGTAAATGAGGGACAAAAACTATAAAGCATCTGAAAAACAAATAGCACAATGACAGGAATAAGTCCCTCATATCAGTATTTTACATGTAAATAGATTAAACTCACCAATCAAAAGACAGATTGGAAGAATAAACTTCTTAAAAAAACATGTTTTAACATAAGGTTATTTATGAAGACTCACTTTAAACACAAAGGCACAGATAGAAAGTGAAATAATGAAGATGTCCCATGCAAATAGCAACCAAAGGATAGCAGGTGATAGCTATGCTAATATCAGACAAAATATACTCTAAATCCTAAAAAGTTACAAGAGATAATGAAGAACATTATATTTTTATTTTTATTAACAAGTTATAATTGTATATATTTATAGTATAAGATGTGATGTTATCTGTATATAATGCAAAATGATTTTTTAGGGTGAGAATGTTTGAAATGCAATTTCAAAATATACAAAATATACAATACACTATGCATGATGTGCGCAATAGATCTCAAAAAATTATTCTTCTATGTAACAGAAACTTTATACACTTTGACCAAACTTTATACACTTTGACCAACATCTCCCCATTCTCCTTACCACGAGCCAAGTGTAACAATCATTTAACTCTGTACTGTTACAAGATTGACTATATTAGATTCTACGTATCTGTGAGATCATGTGGCATTGTCTTTCTGTGCTGGGCTTATTCACTTAACATAATATCCTTCAGGTTCATTCATGTTATTGCAAATGAAAGAATTTTCTCCTTTTTTTAAGGCTGAATAAATTTCTTTGAATATATATATAGATATTCTTTTAATCCATTCATTCTTTGAGGAACCCAGGTTGATTCCATATCTTAGCTATTGTGAATAATGCTTCAATGAACATGGGAGAGCAGATATCTCTTTGACATACTTATTTCAAATCTTTTGGCTATACACACAGAAGTGAGATTTCTGGGTAATATAGCAGTGGTATTTTTAGTTTTTTAAGGAAAGTCTATACAATTTGCCATTGTGGCTATACCAATTTACATTAATATCAAAAAGTGCACAAGGATTCCTTTTATTCTATATCCTCTTCAACATTCATCTTTTGTCTTTTTGATAATAGCTGTTCTAACAGATGTGAGGTGATATCTCAATGTGGTTTTAAGTTGTTTTTCCCTAATGTTTAGTGATGTTGAGCATTTTCTTCAACTACATATTGACCATTTGTGTGTGCTCTTTTCAGAAATGTCTCTTTAGGTGCTTAGTCATTTTTGAATCAAGTTCTTCCTTTTCTTGCTGCTCAGTTGTTTGAGTTCCTCACGCAGTTTGGATATTAACCCCTTATCAAATATACGGTTTGCAGATATTTTCTCCAAATCTGTGGGTCATCTTTTTATTCTTTCAATCATTTTATTTGCTGTGGAGAAGCTTTTAAGTTCTATAATCCCATTTATCTATTTTTGCTTTTCTTGCATGTACTTTTGGGGTCACATCCACAAAAATCACTGCCCATATCAATGCCACAGAGCTTTTCCCCTAAGTTTTCTTCCAGTAGTTTTACAATTTCAAGTCTTACATTTACATTTTTATCCATTTTGAGTTACGGACTTACAATACTACACTCTCGGCAATGGATAGAACAACCAGACAGAAGGTAAGGAAAGAAATATAGGACTTAAACAACACATTAAACCAACCTGATTAAACAGGCATATACAGAACAACACCACTATCTAACAACAATAACATACATATTCTCCCCAAGTATACATGGGATATTTTTCAGGGTAGACGGGTAGACCATATGATAGGCCACAAATAAAGTATCAATATATTTTAAAATATAGATGTCCTGTGAAGTATCTTCTCCAACCACGATGGGGTAAAAATTAAACAACATGGAAACAAGCAATGAATGAAGGAAGAAATCACAAGAATAATTAGAAAATACTTAAAAATTAATAAAAATGAAAGCATAATGTACGAAAACTTATGAGACAGAGAAAGCAGTGATAAGAAAGAAATTTATAGCTATAAAGGCTTACGTTTTAAAAAAGGTCTGTAATCAACATCTTAAATTTATAACTTAAAGAATTAGATAAAAAAGAAGGACAAAGTAAACCCAGAGCTAGCAGAAAAAAAGGAAGTAATAAAATTAGAGCAGAGATTAACAAAATACAAATAGAAAACCATTCAAGAAAATCAATAATACTAAAAGTTGATCTTTTAGAAAGATCAACAAAATTGAAAAATCTTTAACTAGATGGACAAAGTAAAAAAAGAGAGAGAGAAGACTTGGCCAGACATGGGGGCTGATGCCTGTAATCCTAGCACTTTGGGAGGCTGAGGCAGGAGGATCACTTGACCTCAGGAGTTCAAGACCAGCCTGGGCAACATAGTGAGACCCCCCTCTCTATTATTTAAAAATAAAAGTTTTAAAAGAGAGAAGACACAAATTACAAAGTTAGAAATGAAAGTAGAAACATTATTACCAATTCTACCTAGATAAAAAGATTATAAGTGAATACTATGAACAATTATACACCAATGTATTGGATAATGTAGATAAAATGGACAAATTTCTAGAAATACAAAAATCTACCAAGACTAACTCATGAAAAAAACAGAAAATCTGAATAGACCTATACCTAGTAAGGAAATAGAATCAGTCATTTAAAAACTCCAAAAAAAGAAAAGCCACACAGCTAGTGGCTTCACTGGTGAATTCTACCAAACATTTAAAGAACTAACATTGATCCGTCTCAAACTTCTCTCAAAAAATTGAAGATAAAGTAACACTTCCTAACTCATTCTGTGAGGTCAATATTACCCTGATACCAACTACAGACAAAGACACTGCAAGAAAACTACAAATGTCCCTGAAGACCACTGATACAAAGATTCTTAATGAATAATAGTATATTGAATGTAACAGTATGTTTAAAAGATTGCAGCATGACTAAGTACAAGAATGAAATGCAAGAATGATTCAACATACAAAAATAAACCAATGTCATACACCACATTAACACAATGGGGAAGGGGAAAAATACATGATTATCTCATTTGATGCAGAAAAAACACTTAAAAAATTTAACACTCTTTCATTATAAAAGTACTCAATGAACTAGGAATGAAAGGAAACTACCTCAACGTAATAAAAGCTGTATGTAAAAAAAAGTCAGTGAACATCATACTCAATGGTATAAGATTGAAAGCTTTTCATCTAACGTCAACAATAAGGTAAGCATGTCTACTTTTACTACTTCTATTCTACATGGTACTGGACACTCTAGCCAGATCAGAAAGGCAAAAAATTAAATTTACAAAGGCATCCAAGTAAAAGAGAAAGAAGTAAAATTATCTATCTTTTTTCACAGATGTCATATTTTATATAGAAAACTCAAATGATTCCACAAAAAAATGCTTAAAACTGATAAATGAATTCAGAAAATAGCAAAATACAAAGTCAACACACAAAATTCAGTTGCATTTCTATGCATTAAAAATGAAAAATAAAAATGGAAATTATAAAACAATTCTATTTATGACAATATAAAAAGAATAAAATATGTATAAATTAATGTAAGGAATAAAAGACATTAACAATAAAATTACAAAACATTGCTGAAAGAAATTAAAGAAGACATATATGGTTAGAAATTCATGCCATGTTTATGGATTTGACAGCTTAAAATGTGAAAATGTCAGTATTACTCAAAATGATTCATAGATACAGTGTAATCCCTATCAATATCCCAAATGACCACATTTGCAGAAATAGAAAACCCCAACCTAAAATTTGTATAAAATGTCAAAGGACTCCTGAGTGACAAAACTGTCTTTAAAAAGAACAACCTAGAAGACTCACACTTCCTGATTTTAAAACATACCAGAAAACTAGAGTAATCAAAGGAGTAGGGTAGTAGCATAAAGTCAGACATTTAGAAAAATGGAATAGAATGGAAAGTTCAAAAATAAACTCTTACATATATGTTTGTGCATCAAAAACACTATCAAGAGAGTAAAAAGGTCACCCATGGCATAGGAAAAAAATTTCCAAATTATATTTCTGATGAGGGATTAATAATACACAAAACTCCTAAAACTCAATAACAGAAAAAGCAAGGTGATTCAAAATGGGCAAATAATTGAATAGACAAATATGTGGAATAGAATATAGTCCAAAAATAGACCCACATACTATAAAATTTAACAAGGGGCAAGGGCAATTCAGCAGAGAGAGAATAGCCTTTTAACAAATGTTGCTTGGACAATTGGACATGCGTATGCCAAAATAAAAACAAGTAAGCAAAATAAACAAGCAAAAACTTTAATACTATATCCATCACACTATATATTTTTTGAACTCAAAATGGTTATAAACCTAAAACTGAAAAGAAAACGCGGAAGAAAATCTTTATGAGCTTGTAGTAGGCTTGGATTTCTTAGAAATAACACCAAATGCATCATCAATAGAAGAACTATAGATAATTTGGAGTTTATCAAAATGTAAAACTTCTATTTTCTGAAATGCATTGTTAACAGAATGGAAACATAAGTCACAAATTTGGAGAAAATCTTGCAAATCATATATTTGGTAAAGGACTTGTTTCCAGAATAACAAAGAAAGCTCCAAACTCAATAATAAAAAACTCAGTAAAAAATAAACCAAAGGTTTGAAGAGACACTTCACTAATGAAGATATATGAATGGCAAATAATGCACACACACAAAATGTTCATCAGTTGTCCTTAAGTAAATGCAAATTTTAAAAAATGAGATACTACTATACACCTAGTGGAATGGCTAAAATTAAAAATCTGATGATTCCAAGTGTTAACAAGTTTGTGAAAGAACAAAGTATCATACATTGCTGGTAGGAATGTAAAAGTAGTTCAACTACTTTGGAAAACAGTTTGAGAGTATCTTAAGAAGTCAGATATACCTTTAGAATATGTTCAGCCATCTCATTCCCAGGTATTCATCCAAGAGAAATGAAAGCATGTCTGCCCACACAAAGACTTATACATTGATGTTATAGCATTTGCATATTTGCTATTGTAGTTGTAATTTACAAAAATGTATTTGTAATTTACACAAACTAGAGACAACCCAAATATCTATCTTGAGTGAACAAATAAACAAACTTGTAAATTGGTACAAGGAACCAAGAAGCAATAAAAAGAATGGACTATTTACACATGTAATAATATAGATGAATCTCAATAATTATGCTGAGTGAGAGAAGCAGTTTCTATAAAATTCTAAAAAATGCAGACTAATCTCTGGTGAGAGATGGGAGATCCACTGATGCCTGAATGTAGGGGATAGGAAGAACAGATAGTACTGTTTAAAAAGGGGCATAAGGACACTTTTTCAAGTGATAAATATGTTCACTATCTTGATATTGTGGTGGGGGGGGTTCGTGGAGATATATATACACACACACACATATATATGTATATATATATATATATGTCACATATTATCAAATTGTACATCTTTAGTATATGCAGTTCATTTTGTGTTAATTATACCTCAATAAAAGTGCTTTTATAAATTCCAAGGAGCTCCAAATACTCTTTCTCTTATATTTGGGGAAGGAGATAAGGGTTTGCCTGCCACTTCAGCGTGGGTTCAAAGCTACCACCTACCCTTGCTGAGGAATTATGGGAAGTGATTACATTCAGTGATAATTTGTAACCTCATTAGAGAAAGTTTCAGTGGGTTAGACTTCATCTAGTCTTAAGGATACGTATTAACAAATCTAAGAAAAGTTTCTGTACAAAGCATCTTCTCTCCAAAATTTTGCTAGGATTACTTATTGCAATATTTTGTTTCTGATAAAAGTTGTAGAAAGCTTTATGTAGTACATTTTATTGTCACATTTATTAATTTTTCCCCAGGAAAAAGAAAAAATAATTGCACAGTAAAAATCTAGAAGGATATCTTTAGGCTCATGAAAGGAAAGTACATTCAAACAGAGGATATTACTGAAGACTGTCTAGAACCAACGTACATTATGAACTGAGTGCTTAACTGCTAAAATTTGAGCAGGAAGGGGATATTTTAGGTGAATAAAAGAAAATAATCAGATCACGCAATTTTAACATAAGAGTAGTAAAAAAAAATAATGATTATTTCCCCAATATCCATATTATTGCTTTCCCATCTTGTCAGATCTCTGCTTAGATGTCATCTCTTCACTCAGAACTCTTAATGCCGCTCTGCATAATGTTAGCCTTCAACTCTTTTGCTCTACCATCTTACCCTGCTCTTCTTTTTTTCTTTTCTGGAGCGTTATTAGCACCTGACATCTGTAGCTTGTTATAAAGTATTTATTTGTTTCCCTTTCCCCACAAGAAAATAATATCCGTAAGTGTCAAAACATTGTCCAAAGGTCATGTTCACACAATGTCCTCAGATCCTAGAACAATGTCTGGCACACAATACTAACTCAATAAATATTTGTTGAATAACTGGAGTAGTAGTAAACTACAAATAATCAAATATTTGTGCCTCTTCCTTACTACTACTCTGTTGTGAAGGGTTTAGAAACCAATCAATAAACTAGATTATATCTCGTGTTTCTTTCCCCAAACTCAGAGCTTCCAAATTACAAACACCTGCTAACATGATCCTTTGAAGCCAGAGCCCATTCTTCATTTTAAAGCTTTTTTATGTGCTCTGTATCCCAGACTGGCAAATAAGTCCCCTACATTCCAGAAGCTCACATTCTAGACTTGCTTCTTATTGCAGGCTTCCTGGGTACCTTTGTCAATAATAAAAAAAAAAGGAAACAGGTGGAAAATAATTAGATTTGCATATCTGCAAGAGTCGTTTAATTTTCTGTGATAAGCATAGCTCTTGAAAAAAAATTCCACTAAGATTTATGCAAATCACTTCCAAAAGACCTCACACTGAATAAAATTCTTAGAGTAAAATAGTGTCTTCAAGAGTATAGCCAGATATGCCTCTGTCAAGTTTAGTGTATGAATGTAGACATGGGCATCTGTTTGGTGGGTTTGATGGATCACAGTACCAACTGGCGACAGGGTCCAGGCTCCCTTGGTCCCAACCCTGAAAATCTCTCCTCCACTATGGATTATGCAGGAGTAATTATCCCAGGTCCCAGACTTCAAGATGGTTCAGGAGATAAATAAATTATGTAGTTTTCTACAAAAGGAGCCTGACAGTAGTATTTTAGCTCTAGATGATTTTAATAAGGTCCATGGTCCTCTCTATAAGCTGTAGAAAAGAGAACTACTGTCAGTTTGTCAGACACCTTCATGCTAACGCACTGGTATATAAAGCAATTAGAACTAACTTGTGCTTATACCATTTCACAGCCACACCTCAAAATGCTGCTAACCTTTAGCTAGAACACCATGCTTAATCATCCTCTGATATTACCAGTGCCAAAAAATTAAAAATCCCTTAAGAGATAACAATAAAAAGTCATCCATTTATGCTGCACAATGCATCTCCCCATGCATATAACATAGAACACAGAAGCTGGTAGGACTCTAATTAATAAGATGCTTAGATTCTGATTCGACTGACATAAAGAAGTGAAAGATACAGGAGGTTAAACAATTTTCTCACACTCTAGGAAACAGAGCTAGAATAAGAACCTAAGTCCCCCGACTCCCATTTCAGTTGTTTTTCTACAACCATCAGTAATGTTCTAGATTTGTGGTATTTAAACATTTTTGTTTAGCAGCAGGACCCTTTCACAAACAAATTTCTACTAGAAATCTAATATAAGCAACAAAGATGAGGTGATCTGATTGGAGAATTGTGGAGCCACCCCTCCACAAAGTAGCAGAGTCCCAGCTTTGCTTTTTGATATGGTTTGCCAACCAAACCTCACCTTGAATTGTAATAACCTCCATGTGTCAAGGACGGGACCAGGTGGAGGTAACTGAATCATGGGGGTGGTTTCCCCCATGCTGTTCTCATGATAATAAGTGAGTCTGATGAGATCCAATGGTTTTATACATGTTTGGCATTTCCCCTGCTTGCACTCATTGTCTGTCCTTCTGCCCTGTGAAGAGGTGCCTTCCACCATGAGTGCAAGTTTCCTGAGGCTTCCCCAGCCATGTGGAACTGTGAGTCAATTAAACCTCTATCCTTGATAAATTACCCAGTCTCATGTATTCTTTCTTCATAGCAGCATAAGAATGGACTAATACACTTTTCCTATCAACAGTTGAAGACTAGAAGAAATGACTAAGAAAAAATTGCAAAGTTTGTGAAATCTGATTACATCTCACAGCACCACTGTTTCTAATATACTTTTCTCTATTGGGTGGTCTAACCTGTCCTAATTTATGATGCATTTAGCCCCTCTGCACAATAACCCTATTATTTAAAGCTGGAAGCAGTCATTGGTACATTGATTTAAAACTATTTTCAGTAATGCTTATCCACTCACAGTCCAATATGCTTTATAAGACTCTTTTTAACTTTGAAATATAAATTTCTCTCCTATTAAACATTTTAAATGTTTGAGAACAGTTTAGGGCAGCTAGTAGATAACAGAGCTATAAATCTGCTATATGAAGCAGAGCTTTCTAACTGGCTTTAGTTATTTCACGCAACCTGAGCTGAAATCAGGACTATACATTTTCTTTTCAGCTCTACATGCCTGGATTGTAAAGCTGACCCAGCCACTTACTTGCTATGTAACCTTCAGTACATTTCTTTACTTTTTCTAGTATCAATTTTCTTATCTGCCAATTGGGCTTAATCATTCTTTTTCAGAAATTTGTTAAGAAGCATCAAAGATGACAAAGAATACAGTACAGCGTACAGTGCTTAAGGTAACAGTAAACATTGATCCAGTGTCTAATTTCTTCTCTCCTTTTGGGGAGATGATGGTTTGAGTAAAATAGGCTGTGACTGCTAATATACTATTCCCGGTAGCTGGTGGAAAGGAAGATACCATTAGCTACAGTGTTTTGGAACTGGTACATATTCTTCCCAAATAAAAGCTCACCCTTCATTCCAGCCCCTTCCCAACCTTGATTTTTACTCCTTTGCTTTCTAGATGGTTCATTCATTCAACAAACGTGTGGTTTTAATTCCTGGTTTCTCTCTCTCCATCTCTGTCTCTCTGTGTGTGTGTCTGTCTCTCTCTCTCTCTCTCACACACACACACACACACATACACACACACACACACACACACACACACGTGCACACAAACCAGGCACAGTTTATTTTCTTAAGGGTTAAGGTTCTGTATAGATAGGCTACATATTTTTCTCATAGCCACACACACCTAAGGGTTTCACAAATACTTATGGGGTGGTTTATCATATGTAGGAGTCCTTAAGATAGTAATAGAATTATATAAATAATTATAGTTTACGATATGAAAGTGGTTGTGTATATATACCTGCTTATCCTACAGTTTAATAAATGGTACATAGTTAATTCTATAAAATGGGTGTTAATTCTCATCTTTATGTGGTCTTCTTGAAAACTCAAACTAAAATAACTTTTCAGAAATTGAAAAGAAGAAACTGAAGTAAAAGGATGCCAGTGATAAATGTGTTAGGATTTCAGTATCCAGAGTGGGCAAATACAAGTCTTCCTGTCTCAGTTATATAGCATCACCTGACAAAGGGTTTCCTATCAGTCTCCACCTTAGTGCATTCCCCACTTCCCCTGCTCTGTTTTTGTTCCACAAGAAATGATATTTCCTAGGATCTTCTGCCTCTGGGCCTCTGGATAGATTTGGCCAATAAGAAGGCAGTGGCAGGTGATTGGACGATAGGATGAGGAAGTAAGCTGAGGTACTTCTCTCCCTTCTCTATTTCCTGTGGTGTCTTCAGCAGTGGCTATGTTTCCTCCATGACATCAGCTCCTGTTGGACAAACGGACTGTGGTCCAGGTCTTGTGGAACCTCCTCTCTGTCTATCTAACCAGGTGATAGGGAGTTCCTGCTGATCCTGATTGCTCGATTGCCTCACTAGCTATTTGGCTTCCCAGAGATTCTAGCACCTGTTTAATCAGTTCCAAGAGTTAAATTTCTTGTTTCTTGTTTCTTGCTGAAAATTAAACACTGTAAAAACGTTTACAGTGATCTCAGTATTTATCTGAACTTTGCCTTATATACAAGGCTTGTTCTGATGTAAGTATACTGTACATTTAGATACGTGCTGTGCATATGTCTGTGTAAGCACTGTGAACACAGATAAAAAATTAACTTATGTTATATCCAACACATTACCTGGGATGCAGTCGGTATTTAATGTGCATTACTTGGTGAATTGACTGTATATGGTATCAGGGAAAATAGTATAAAATGTAATTCAAATGTGGAAAATACATACTAACTACAATCATTTCATGACTTGAAACCATTTATGCCTCTTCACTGTTGTGACAGTAATATGTGTCAAATCAACAGTATTAAGTTTCAATTGACTAGGTATATAAACTATATATAGGTCCACCTCTTCATTTTTCACTCCTTTGAAGTGATTGCCTTCTCAGCACTTAAATATTTATATTGCAGCCAGGCGGAGTGGCTCATGCTAGTAATCCCAGCACTTTGGGAGGCCAAGGTGGGCGGATCTGAGGTCGGGTGTTTGAGACCATCCTGCCCAACATGGAGAAACCCCATCTCTGTAAGAATACAAAACTAGCCGGGTGTGGTGGTGCATGCCTGTAATCCCAACTACTCGGGAGGCTGAGGCAGTAGAATTGCTTGAACTTGGGAGGAGGAGGTTGCAGTGACTTGAGATATCATCATTGCACTCCAGCCTGGGCAACAAGAGTGAAACTCCGTCGCAAAAAAAAAAAAAAAAAAAAAGAAAGAAAGAAAAAGAAAAAATTTATATTGATTTATATTGCCTGTTTTACAGGAGACTCCTTGGCTCAAAACTCTAAAATTTGGTTACTGTGGTTTTTTATTTGTTTATGTTTTTGGTTTGGTTTGGTTTGGTTTTCTTTTGTTTTGAGAGACAGGGTCTCACTCTGTTGCCCAAGCTGGAGTGCAGTGGCACAGTCACAGCTCACTGTAGCCTCGACCTCCTGGGCTTGATCAAGCAATCCTCCCACCTCAGCCTCCCAAGTAGCTGGAACTACAGGCATACACAACCATGCCCGGCTAATTTTTAAATTCTTTTGTAGAGACAGTGTTTCACTATGTTGTCTAGGCTGGTCTCAAATTCCTGGGCTCAAGCAATCCCCTTGCCTCAGACTCCCAAAGTTCTGGGATTACATGTGGGAGCCACAATGGTTGGCCCTGCTTAATATTTTGTTTAGCAACAGTTAATCAATCAATATTTTAATGGCATTATATCAATACTCTCTGGAGTTTATAGGG
Source organism: Piliocolobus tephrosceles (assembly GCF_002776525.5). Classification (NCBI taxonomy): domain Eukaryota; kingdom Metazoa; phylum Chordata; class Mammalia; order Primates; family Cercopithecidae; genus Piliocolobus; species Piliocolobus tephrosceles. The sequence goes on along the minus strand of NW_022302087.1, from coordinate 425,003 downwards.
CAAATGAGAAATCAAAATTGATTAAAAAATGAAGTATCCCCAGAGAAGATATAATGATATAGTTGATTTCTTAGTTTAGACTATCCCTATAAGATATAAATATTCTGAGTTATGGAAACAATTAGAAAATAAAATTTTAAAATAATTTACAATGGAAAGAAGTAGAAAAACTGATTAGAGAAACATTGTTAGCAAACTGCTTAGAGTATTAACCAATATTTTTAGGAAGATTAATCATTGATAAGGCAAAGTGAGTGAACGAGATTAGGAGGCTATCATAATTAATGTATGAGATAAGCACAAATGACAGTGGTCACTATTACAGTGAAAAGAGTGTAATGAATGCTAGAAATGTAGTGAAGAACACATTTTTAAAGAGTTATATCTTCTTTTTTTTTTTTTTTTTTTTTTTTTTTGAGATGGAGTCTTGCTCTGTCTCCCAGGCTGGAGTGCAGTGGCACAATCTTGGCTCACTGCAAGCTCCACCTCCCGGGTTCACGCCATTCTCCTGCCTCAGCCTCCCTGGTAGCTGGGACTACAGGTGCCCACCACATGCCCGGCTAATTTTGTGTATTTTTAGTTAAGATGGGGTTTCACCGTGTTAGCCAGGATGGTCTCAATCTCCTGACCTCGTGATCCACCCGCCTCGGCCTCCCAAAGTGCTAGGATTACAGGCGTGAGCCACTGCTGTCAGCTGTCTTCTGGATTAATAATACAAATAATGCTAATTACCATTAATATTCAAAAGAAAAGATGGAAATAACAATGACTTCAAAGTTTCTAGTCAAGATCCAGAAGACTGGTGATAGTGTCTGCAGAAATAGTCAAGGTAAAACAAGAAACCAAGGAGGAGGGAAGATGGTTAATTTGGCAGGTACATAGAGTTTAAATAATGCTAAATATCCAAATTTAAATGTCCAGTGTAATAGGAAATTTCAACCTTCAAATTGGATTATTTTCAAAACTTAAATTTATTTATAGGTGAACTACATTCTTACTCTGCTAATTAGTTGGTGAAATACTTTAAATAGAAGAAAACAACTAAATTCACACTTTAAAAGTCTATGGAAATTTTTTTCTAAAGCACCGACGGGGAGGAAAGTCACTATTTTTATTTGTTCATATGATTGATAGTAATGAATACTGGCTTTGCTCAGACAAGGCAAAGAAATTTAGGATTTCCAAAGCAGTAGCCAAGTATGGTTTGCTTGTCTCATCCATAATCTTCTACATGAGTGTTTCTTTCTGAAAATTACACTTCTTCCTCTGAACACCACTCTAAAGAGTGGAGTGCATTATGTTGCTTTCCCTTCAGCAGGTTTAATTTTATTTTGTAATTAACAATAGCTAGTTTGGGAATTATACTGTGATATCACTTGGTTTTGAATTTTCATTGAGTCTTTTTATGAAAAATTACAAACTCCTCAGAGGGACTGATGTAGTTTGTTGCCATGGATAATTGTCTCTAAATAAACTCAGGGTTGTTAAGTGGATATGAACAGATGGAAATAAATTGAGGGAAGTTGACTATTGTGCCTCTTGGCTCCTGTTTATTTGTTACCAGCAGCATATCTTTTTGTCTTGTCAGGCCCGGCATTTTATGCACTTGAACTTTAACAATGTCAGCTGGATTCCTCCTCAGAACTGGCATAGAAATGGCTCCAGGGTAGAGCCCTCTGCCAACCCGACCAGAACCACAGCAGAAACCAATAGCCTAATTACCGTTCTCTAAGCCCCATAGGAAGAAGGTCACATATATTGGTACAGCTGTCTAACCATGTCCAGGTTTACCTAACCTCAGTCGAATTGTAGGCAGGCTCTATTAAAGCATCATAATCTTTCCACTCTTACTTTACTTATAGGGAAAATGAAGCTAGGGGAGAGAAAATTGTTCAGCCTTGTGTTTAGTCATTCATTAAACTAATTTCACAATTACCTATTAAGTGCCAACTACAGGCCAGCCACTGTTCTGGACACCAATAATTCAATAGTCATAAGGCACAGTCTCTGCCATAGTGGTGGTAAGGGTGACAGATAAGTCAGCAGGAAATTAAGATACAGTATGATCAGTACTTGATAAGCACAAGTAAGAATGTAAGAATGGTATAGAAGCTCACAAGAGGGACACTTACCTTACTTTTGATGTCTAGATAGTTTCCAAAAGATGGAACACCTATTGTGACCTGAAAGATGATTAGATAACTGGCCAAAAAATAACTCACTGCCAAACTTACTGGCTATCCAATCAAGCTTGGCTCCTAAATATTTCAATTTAAACCAATAAATGCTTATGGGAATCCTGCATGTTTCTAACACTTTGATAGAAATTTTAGAAAGATGCCAGAAAAATATAATACTAAGATGTCTGCCCTCAGAAGACTGCAGTTCTATTAGAGAAAGCAGAATCAAAACACTTGAACCAATTAGGAGACAGTAAGAAGGATATTAAAGACTATGACATGTTTATAAATAATATTATTGTATGAGAGATCCTCAGAGTCACTTGATAGACTTCAATTGAAAGGCAGAGCTAAGCTGAGGCTTGACAAATGGGTAGGCAGTAAAGTGAGAATTTTTATCTTCTTCAGATATCACTAATCTCACCCCAAATTATGGCTAGAATCTACCCACAACATTAATGCTGAAAACATTTTTTTTTTCCAGACTGATTCTTTTGGAAACCACTTCTTTTCTCAAACCAACTCTTATAGGCTCAATCGTGTTGCCCCCCAAAACTAGGCTGAACTCCCAGTACCTGAAAAAGTTACCTTATTTAGAAATAGGGTCTTTGCAGATATAATCAGGTTAACACGAGGTTATATGAATTAGAATGGGTCTTAATCCAGTATGACTGATGTTCTTATAAGAAGAGAATCAGAGACAGACACACTAAGAATTAATATGATGTGAAGACACACAGAGAGAATGTCATGTGATGATGGAGGAAGAGATTAGAGTGATGTGTCGACAAGCCAAGAGGCTCCAAAGATTGCCAGTAACACCAGAAGTTAAGAGAAAGGCATAAAACAGATTCTTTTACTGAGCCTCCAGAAAAAGCATGAATGTAAATGACACTTTGATTTCAGACATTTAACCTCCCAAAGTGTGAAGGAATAAATTTCTGTTAAGTCACCTGGTTTGTGGTACTTTGTTATGGTAGCCCAAGGAAACTAATACACAAACTGGGCATGTTGACTCCTGAAAGAAATTTGGCATGTGTGAATACTGTAAATGAATAATAGCTTTAAGATTGTGTGAAATTTCAAGTGATATGGAAAGATAAAGGATTCAGCAGCAGGGCAAGGTTGATTACCCAAAGTGGGTTATTGCAGATAATGAGCTTTTGAACACAGAGATTAAGCCCTCCATAGCATCAGTCTCAGACGTAATGGCATTAAGGAACTGGAGAACCTCCACCATAACTAGTGTAGGGTTCACTGGGGCTCTGGCTCTCCTCTCCTAGGAATATCCTTTTAAATAAAATATTATAATATCAAAGATGTGAATATTTTGCTCAAGGAGTATGAAAATTGCAATAGTGTTTTATGTAGTTTTGGTTAGCTGACAAGTTTTACAACATCATATAGTTTTTAAAATCATATTTTGAAAAAGAAAAACAATAAAAAAGAATATGAAACACTAGAGAAAGAAAACAATAAATATATATATATACACACATATAATCACCAAATGTTTAGAAAGTACATATTTACATTGATGGTGGCATTTCAAACATCCTGGTAGCTCTACTTTTAAAATATATGTGACCACTTCTCATAAATAGCAAATCTACATTTATGGTCCAAGCCACTGCCATCTCCTACCTGAATTATTGCAACAAGTTCCTTGCTGTTTTCATTCTTACCCCATAAGGATCCACACAACAATCAGAGTAATTTTGTTAACAATTCAGTCTACATCATTCCTCTGATCAAAACTCTCCAATAGTCCCCTATCTCTTCTAGCATGAAAGAAACCCAGAACCCTTATAGATAGTTCTTCAATACCATATAAGATCTGGACCCAGTTACCTGTCTGATCTCATGTCCTACTATTCTACTCCCACAGAATTTCTATCTTCCTAGGAATACAATCATGCCAGGCGTGTTCTTGCCACAGCCTAGATATCCCAGAATGTATCCCTCACCCCTCAAAGCCTTTGCTCAAATGTCACCTTCTTTTCAAGGTCTTCCAGACCACACTATTGAAATGACACCACACACTTTCTACATTCCCCAACCCCTTTCTTGCTTTTTCTCCAATGTACTTATCATCTTTAAGTATACAACATAATTTGCTTATTTAATTGATTTATTGCTTGTTTCTTTCCCAGCAGCTATAAGATCCATGAGAACAAGAATTTCTGTTTATTCTGTTGACTGTTATATTTTATTGCCTAGAATCATGTCTGGCATAATAGGTACTCAATAAATATTTGTTCAATGACAGGATAAGGATATTTATCTCAGCATTATTTAAAATAGCAAAATATTGGAAATGACCTACATGTCCAAAAAAGGAATGGCTAAATAAACAATGATACTTTTCAATAAAATATTATATGCTTGTTAAATTAATTGTATGTGCTGCATCATCTGTGTATTTACAATCAAATAATTTAAAAAGTTGAATACAATCATAGGTTTCCTTTAAAGAAAACTACATCAAATTGCTTGTGATGGAATAAGAAAAAATAAAAATGCTTTGTTAAGGTGATGGAATTATAGTACATTTTGGAATTTTAAATAATAATGTTTGATATCTGTGTTACTATACATATTTTTAAAGTAAAATTGAGTTATATTAGCATACTAAAAACAGAACCAGAGTTATAGTTTGAGATAGCTACATTCATTGTCACTTGGTGAAGTTTTAAAAATCAACTTTATTCTGATTATTAAAATTAACAGTTTCATTTTTGAAGAGCAGAAAATGTCATTGATGTATTCAAGTTATAAAAATGAAGTAGAACTTTTCTGTCACGCATGCTGAGTTAAACTATTACATAGTTTAAATTTACTCAGAAAATTCTGAACATAGTTTCCCTATGGTTCAAAGTAGGAAAGTGTTATTATGTTTGCTAATACATGCCCTGAATTCCAATGGGCTTAGGGAAATTTGGGACTTTAAAGAAATATTGACATACAGGCCAGCCACGGTGGCTCACACTTGTAACCCCAGCATTTTGGGAGGCCAAGGCGGGTGTTTCACTTGAGATCAGAAGTTTGAGACCAGCCTGGCCAACATGGTGAAACCCCATCTCTACTAAAAATACAAAAATTAGCCAGGTGTGGTGGCGGGCACCTGTAACCCCAGCTACTCTGGATGTTGAGGCAGGAGAATCGCTTGAACCTGGGCGACAGAGGTTGCAGTGAGCCGAGATTGTGCCACTGCACTCCAGCCTAGGCAATGGAGTGAGATTCTGTCAAAAAGGAAAGAAAAAAAGGAAGGAAGGAAGGAAGGAAGGAAGGAAGGAAGGAAGGAAGGAAGGAAGGAAGGAAGGAAGGGAGGGAGGGAGGGAGGGAGGGAGGGAGGGAAGGGAAAAGAAAAGGAAGAAAAGAAAGAAAGGAAAGAAAAGAAAGAAAGGAAAGAAAAGAAAAGAAAAGAAAAGAAAGAAAAGAAAAGAAAGAAAAGGCTTGACATACAACCATATGTAATAAAGCCTGAATATCAACAGGGAAACCCAAGGCTTTAGGAAAACATTGCTTATAATAAAAAATATTCCTGCTGAAGGAGAAAGGCTGATACATTTCCAGAAAAAATGTATATCTAAACTTTAGGTGAACATTTTTTCTGGCTTTGCAGCAATTACCCCAATATCCTCAATCTTCTCTAAAAGTCTAAGCTGCCCAGTACCCAGTAGTCTTACATTGATTGTGCTCTGTAGAACCTGGGTTCAGCCTTGGAGCAATATATGAAAGGAAACAGAAAACAGTCACAGGAGCCTGGATGGACAGAGTTGCTGGCTGCTTTGTGGACCACTGTACACCTGAGAAAGGTGACTATTAAAAGGAAAAGAGGTAGGAAGAGATGGGATCCTGCTGCCTCTTGGGTGGACACCATGCAGGTGGGAACACTTTGGTTATATACAATTCCTTTCCTATCCACAAGGTTGCATCCTGTTACACTTTATGAAAATTAGTGGGACAGCATACATGACAGTTGATTTTTTGTACACACATGAAATAAGTAAAATGAATCAGTAAATAATATAAATAAATGAGTGGAAGAATGAATGAGGAGGAAGAAAAAGCAAAGGAAGAGAATGGAATGAAAAAGGAAATGAAAAGAAAGAAAAGGAAGAAACACTATCACTAAATATGAAAATCAGAAAGAAAGGAAAGAAAAATAAATGACTAGGAAAATAAATTTGGAATTAAATAGATTAAAAGAATGACAGAAATATAAGAAATTTAGCTAAAGTAACTGGAAAAGAAAAATAAAAGAAAGACCCAATTGTTAGAAAATACCTAGTTTTCCAAACAACATTTCAGGTTTTCTCAATTATTCTGTGGAAGTCACACATGCAAAGAGAATGATGGTTTGGTCTGAAGGAGGCTGGACAGATATCCATGGAAAGATGGAAAGATGCCCATATTGATGGATAGATGTCGATGGAAAGATAAACACTGGTTTTTAAAGTATCTAGTGATTTTTGTTCTCATCGCTATTTTATTTTATTTTATTTTATTTTATTTTATTTTATTTTTATTTTATTTTTGAGACGGATTCTTGCTCTGTCGCCCAGGCTGGAGTGCAGTGGCGCGATCTCGACTCACTGCAACCTCCGCTTCCTGGGTTCCCGCCATTCTCCTGCCTCAGCCTCCCGAGTAGCTGGGACTACAGGTGCCTGCCACCATGCCTGGTTAATTTTTTGTTGTATTTTTAGTAGAGATGGGGTTTCACCATGTTGGCCAGGATAGTCTGGATATCCTGACCTCGTGATCTGCCTGCCTCAGCCTCCCAAAGTGCTGGGATTACAGGCGTGAGCCACCGCACCTGGCTTATCACTTTTTACATTTGGAATCAATCACGCTAAAAGGATATTTCACTAATATTAGGTTTCTACAAACAGTTAACAAAGTTAATAGAGAAGCCATTAGGCTGAGAGAGCTCTACCACTTTGATTTTCTGTGTAAACAAACTGATTTCCAAGGTAAACAGTAAAACAAAACCAGACTTAACCAATCAGAAACCTCCAGCTAACCTCTAACTAGGGACTTTCCATCAGATAATCCCCAAATAAGCCAAATGCTGAGCTGTTGCCCATCAGTAATTTCTTCACTTTGCTTCTATAATCACCCTATGAAAGTCCACTGCCAAAATTGCTAAGGCAGAGCTCTGTGAATCTCTTCTGGTCCTAAAGCTGCCCAGTTCATGAATGGATCCTTGCTCAGATAAACTCCGCTAAATTTAATCTGTCTAAAGTTTTTTGTTTTTTTTTAAAAAACAGTAACTTATAACAAAATATTTCTTCATATTTCAAAAAGCACATTAAATCATGAGGCAGGTATTAAAGAATTCATCAACCCTTTTATGAAGGGCATTATTATTATTACAACTAAAATAATTAATATTTAAAATGATATGGTTTAAAGATGTTAAATCCTTGATGGAGTAAAGAACTGTCCTAAAAATAATTCTGGAGACTGGTTGCATAACATTGTGAATGTACTTAACACTAGTGAATTATACACTTTAAAATATCTAAAATGGTAAATTTTATGTTACAGGCTTTACTATAAGTTTTGAAAATTTTAAAAATTAAAGATGTCTTAGATCATAGAGCAAGAACATTAATGATTCAGGGAGAAGAACTTGGTTATAATAAATCTGACATAAATTTAAATTGCAAAATCTAAATACCTATCCTAAAGTGATGATTTTGTATTTGTAAATATCTTAAAATTAGGCATGTGGGGAATTGTGAATGTAATAGGATAGTTGCCTAGGAGATCAAATTTTATAAAATGAAACAGAGCCTGAATCCAGAAGTGATTAACTTCCAGAAGCTTGATAAATAAACATCTACAAGATTTTAAACCTTAAAAAATTTTGATTTTGCTATTATCTCTGAGACTGCAAAGCTTGAAATTATATGCATGCATATTTTGTATTATGCTATCTAACTATCTTCTTATCCCCTCTTTGCTAACCTGTAACATCCACATCTCCCCTGCTTCTCTTATGGAGGACCCAGGTAAGTAGCTACAGCTGTTTAGTTCTTTTTCCTTTGCCATCAAGTGTTGGGTTTCAGCTTAAGTTGTTTAAGGAAACATCACCACTCAAAACTGCCTTTGGCAAAATGCCTCAGACGCTAGCCTGTGGAGAAAAAATTATATGCTGAACTTTAGAGAAAATCATTACATTATGTGTGGTGAGAAAATATGAAAATTCTCACATATAGAGACTCTCTAGGAAACTGAAGTCTTGATGCTACCTACATGTAAGGGCATGAAGAAGTAAAACAGGAGTGAGATAGAGTGTCACATTATGAGGAAGCATATTTGACAGAGTTAGGTAGAAAAGAGCCAAGCATCAACCATGTCCCTCTCTCTTCCAAGAAGCTCTTTCCCTAACAGCCTAAGTAATACTAATAGATGGACCTGCATTGATAGAGACAGCAGAGGCCTGAGCACCTAACACCTCCACTATCATGTAGATTGTTAAGGGGCAGCACTTGCACTTTTTGTTGGTTCTCCTGTGATAAAAACATTTAATTTATTAGTACTTACACTCTTCCATTAAGACTCCCCTGCTTCCAGCCTTATAAGGAATAGAGGGCCATGAGTATATCAGTTATGCTTGAGTGAGGTCACTAATGTGAATGCAGGTAGGAGAAACAAAATACAGCCTGGCAGCTTTGCTACAAAGGCTGCCAATTTGAATGCCTAAGGAGGGGCTTAGTGGGAACTGTGAACTGCTTTGAACCAGAGTAAAAAGTGCCTTATGACAAGAAAGTCTAGGGTTACCAGATCTTCTGGTTTGTCAAGAAATGCTGAGATATCTGGATTTTAACATGAAATATCGTGACTTTCAAAGGTTGGCAAGCAATTCAAATTTTTCAACACTATATGAAGGCAAAACTCCAGATGCCCGAGGGCTATATTCAGACTGCAGGTTATCAAATTGTGACCTCAGCTTTCCATACCAAAGACTGAGCAGCTGGAGGGGGAATGGGAGGGAGAGATAAGAAAAACCGAGCTTTAGATAACTGTTAAATGGAGTGGAATTTGGAGAGAAGGAGATTCTTAAGGGAAAGTCTTAGGGATGTTTTCTGTGTAATGGGTGCTGTAAATCCATTTGTAAACCAAAACACCTTCAGTGCTTTTAAAACTGGATTTGTATTTTTTGGATATGATAGCATGCTAATACATGCTTTAGAATAAGAGGGAAAAGGCTTAGCTATACATGTTTACATTTACAAATGATAAATATTGCACTGCCAAATTTTTATGAAAAGATCCTATTTGATTTCATGTCACAGTTTACGATAAAACCACAACTCTCAGAGATTTAGTAAGGCCATCAGAGCTGTTCAAATAGGGTATAAAGGCATAATGCCTCACCAGATTGCTATTTCTAGCCAGCAGATGAACCCAACCCAGAGATAAGTATGAAAGATGGACTGTAATACTTTCAAGGTATGTATTTTCTAATCTCCAGACATACACACACGTGTGTACACACACATCTGACTCTGTAATAAATGCTGTGGACTGAATCGCGCCTTCTCATATTCACATGTTGAAGTCCTAGTCCTCAATGTGATGGGATTTAGGTGAGGTCATCAGTGTGGAGCCTTCATGAATGTGTTCAGTGCCCTTATAAGAAGAAACAAAAGAGAGTTCTCCCTGCCTCCCCAGTCTCCCCGACTCTGCCATGTGAGGATACAGCAAGAAAGCAGTCATCTATAAGCCAGAAAGAGGGCCTTCATCAGGACCAACCATGCTCTTGCCCAAAATTCAGACTTCCCATGCTTCTAGAACTGTGAGAAATAAATGTCTGCTGTTTAAGCCACTCAGTCAATGAAATTTTGTTATAGCAGCCATAGCCGACTAAGATAAATCAATACTCCAAAATTGCAACGTATCATTGGAAAGGTATTTATAAATACCTAATTCTTCCAGTGAGTCTTCAAACTACCTCCATATGTGTGCAAAAATCTCCAGTATCCAACCAACCTACTGAGGGACTAAGTGGCTAAGTTGGCTGGACTTCCTGGGTCAATAGGGACTTCCCCAAGTGGACTTTCCCCTAAGCTAAAATGAGTCATAGCTGCAAGCTAATGGATTGAAACTTCAACCAATCATACAGGCAGTTTAAGCTCTAGCTGCAGCCTGATGGTTTTAACTAATTAGGCCCTCCAACCCACAAGCCGATAGAAAATAAGCTAATCATATAGGACAGGAAAAGGAAAAGGGGAGGAGTCATAAAGAGATATAAGCATAATGAGAGGTGACAGCCTGCTAGCAGCCCTCACTCTGGGGGCCTCCTCGGCCTCTGCATCCACTCTGGCGGCACTTGAGGGGCCCTTCAGCCTGCCACGGCAGTGTGGGAGCCCCTCTCTGGGCTGGCAGAGGCCAGAGCCACCTCCTTCTGCTTGCCGGGAGGTGTGGAGGGAGAGGTGTGGCTGGGAACTGGCACTGCCCGGGCCAGCGCGAGTTCTGGCGGGCATTTGCACGGGCTCGGAGGTCCCGCACACCAGAGCGGCCTGAGGGCACTGCCGGCCCAGGGCAGTGAGGGGCTCAGCACCGGGGCCAGCAGCTGTGGAGGGTGCGCCGGGTCCCTCAGCAGTGCTGGCCCACCGGCACCATGCTCGAGTTCTCGCCAGGCCTCAGCTGCATCCCTGCTGGGGGTTCGGGACCTGCAGTCCACCATGTCCAAGCACCCCACACCATGGTGGGCTGCCATGCCGCCCAAGCCTCCCTGAGGAGGACTGCCCACTGCTCTGTGGCACCCAGTCCCATCAACCACCCAAGGGCTGAGGAGTGCAGGCCCCGCTCGGGACTGGCAAGCAGCTCCCCCTGCAGCCCTGGTTGCGGATCCACTGGGTGAGGCCAGCTGGGCTCCTGAGTCTGGTGGGGACTTGGGGAAATTTTATGTCTAGCTAAGGGATGGTAAACACACCAGTCAGCACTCTCTGTCTAGCTCAGGGATTATAAATGCACTAATCAGCACCCTGTCAAAATGGTCCAATCAGCTCTCTGTAAAATGGACGAGTCAGTAGGATGTGGGTGGGATCAGATAAGGGAATAAAACCAGGTTGCCCGAACTGGCAGTGGCAACCCACTCGGGTCCCCTTGCAAACTGTGGAAGGTTTGTTGTTCATTTGCTTTTTATAATAAATCTTGTTGCTGAGCACTCTTTGGGTCCACTCTGCCTTTAAGAACTGTAACACTCACTGCAGCTTCACTCCTGAAGCCAACAAGACCACAAACCCACCAGGAAGAATGAACAACTCCAGAGGGACAGCCTTTAAGAGCTGTAACACTCACCGTGAAAGTCTGCAGTTTCACTCCTGACAGCAAGACCACGAACCCACCGGAAGGAAGAAGCTCCAGACACATCTGAACGTCAGAAGGAACGAATTCCGGACACACCATCTTGGAGAACTGTAACACTCATGGCAAGGGTCTGCAGCTTCATTCTGAAGTCAGTGAGACCAAGAACCGACCAATTCCATACACAATAAGACACCCAAGCCAGAAACAACAACCCTTCCGGGTCCCCTTCCACTGCGTGGAAGCTTTACTTTCACTTTCGCTTTAGTAAATCTTGCTGCCTCAGTCTTTGGGTCCGCCCCTTACTCTAATTGAGCTGTAACACCTGCCGCTGCGGTCCACGGCTTCATTTCTTGAAGCCGGTGAGACCAGGAACCATTTGATCAAGAAAATCCTTTGATGAGAAGAAGACTTCTCATTTCCAAAAGAAATGTTAAAATCAGTCCTTAAGTAGAGTGTAATTATAGAAGACCCCGCTGTTAACTGAATGTTTGGGTCCCCCTAAAATTCATATGTTGAAATGTAACTCCCGAGGTGATGGTATTTGCAGGTAGGGCTTTTGGGAGGTAACTAGATCATGAGGGTGGGACTACTCTTAATGAATAGGAATAGTGCCCTTAAGAGGCCAGAGAGCTAGCTCTCTGTGCTCTCTGCCATGGGAGAATACAAAAGAGAAGATAACTATCTGCAAATCAGGAAGAGGGTCCTCACTAAAAGTTAGATCTGCTAGCATTCTGATCTTGGATTTCCTAGCATCCAAAATGTGAGAAAGGAATGTTGTTTAAGCCACTCAATCTATGGTATTCTGTTATAGCAGCTCGAGCTAACCAAAGCAGACTCCCCTCACATTGTATATTCTTAGTTATTTTACTTAAGTATGGTTTTTAAATTTAGTTCTAGAGGCATCTATAACATCACCAATATTACTTGTACAATCTACACTCCCTATTACATTAAATGCGAGAATTAAGTTTGTTTAAAGAAAATAGGCTTGAAGTCAGCAAGACCAGATTCTATTGACTCTGCCACTTACTAATTATGTGATATGGGGCACCTTATGTAAGCAATCTGAGAAAAGAATTCCAGCTCTCTAAAGTAAAGATATTACTTAAACTGCCTTTGCAAAAATTTTAACAGTGAGAAAATTATGACAATAAAAGGGATCAGATCTAACTAACCCCCATTTTGCCTTTAACCTCCAAGGTGCCCTTAATCATTCCTGGGCTAAGACCAAGCTAACATTGAGAGACATTAAGTTTATAGTTTAAATGATAACAGCCCTTCCCCTAAACTGAACCACCTTTGTAAAGCTAATGAAAAACCACCAGGCTAGGAGGATAAGAAGGCTAAATTCTGCCAAGGTGTAAACATAAATGATTACCAGCCATTATTCTGGAGGTCACAAGGTTTGTAACTTCTCCAATTGCTCCTGAGATAACATATGTATTGTAGAACCTAAGACTGGTCTCTTGAAATGTCTTTTCAGGTTTTTGCATTTCTGATGACCAGTGGCTCCACCTGGACCCACCAACTGGTCCTGTGATCCCATATAGAAGCAGACTCCCTGGCTCAACAAACTATCCTGAAAAAACCCTAGCCTCCAAATTTTCAGAGAGAGTGATATGAGTGTTTGATTTGAGAGACTGATTCCTCCCATTCCAATGCCATGCTGCTCTGGCTAGTGCTGGGAGGACCTCAGCTACTAAGGTCATTAAGGTCATTCTTTATTTTGCAATGCTGTGGCCTCAGTGAATTGATTTTGTCTGTGCAGTGGGCAGGAAGAACCCACTAGGAAGTTACACTACTAACTAGCTAATAGGATTGTTCGAAATATTAAGATTTGTAAATGTATCTAACCCATAGAAAACCATAAAATTTATTTTGCCATTTCTCCTAAAAGTGAAGCTATTGCTGAAACCTAACTAAAAGAATTATCCTTGGGTAGCTGTGAGGAGTTAAGATTTCCCTACGGGCAGTTGCTAACTCAGGAAGAGGTAGCTAAATGTATAAGGAGCTGATCAGAACTTCCAACAGGACAAAGGAACAAAACTAAAAATAAAAAATAAAAAAAAAAAATTGGACTCCAGGGTCCTCAAAAGTTGAGGCCTCTTCAAAACTGCAAGCTTTAGGTCAGAACACTGAAGGACCACACACTAACAGAGAGGTTGAACAGGAAGCAGGTGATTTATGTACTGAAGCCTAACTTTGAATTAACTCAATGCACAAAACTAAATTAAGAAAATCTTAGCTTTCAATTGCCCCAAACAAATTACCAGAAAAAAATAAAAAGAAAAAAACTCTTACAGGAAAGGGTCCTGATCCATACCCCAAGAGAGGATTGTTGGATTTCACACAGAAAAGAATTCAGGGCGAGTCCACAGTGCATAGTGAAAGCAAGTGAAAGTCCACAGTGCAAAGTGAAAGTTTATTAAGAAAGTTTATTAAGAAAGCAAAGGAATAAAAGAATGGCTACCCCGTAGACTCAAAGAGCAGACCTGAAGGCCCATTTTTATGGTTATTTCTTGATGATATGCTAAAAAAGGGGTGGATTATTCATGCCTTCCCTTTTTAGACCGTATAAGGTAACTTCCTGACATTGCCATGGCATTTGTAAACTGTCATGGCACTGGTGGGAGTGTAGCAGTGAGGACAACCAGAGGTCACTCTCGTCGCCATTTTGGTTTTGGTGGGTTTTGGCTGGCCCCTTTACCACAACCTGTTTTATCAGCAAGGTCTTTATGACCTGTATTTTGTGCTGACCTCCTATCTCATCCTGTGACTTAGAATGACTTAACTGTGTGGGAATGCAGCCCAGGAGGTTTCAGCCTCATTTTACCCATCTCCTATTTAAGATGGAGTTGCTCTAGTTCACACACCTCTGACAAAACCACATATCCTCTCTAGAGAAAGATACCATCATGCTAAGCTGGAAATTATTTTTTAAACTTTTCATATAAAATAACTAGCAGTCAATAAAAATGATCATGAATATGAAGAATCAAAACAATATGAAAGAAGAAAAAAAACCAGACATTAGTAGGTTTGAGAGGCAAAGTTAAGTCACTTGGAAACAGTTTGATACTTTCTAGTCTTGCTTTTAAGCAGGACTACTTCGCAGGTATATGACCTGGTCAGTCACACAGGACCAAAGGTTAGAGAGGCTGTAGGCTTGATTTGGTACTCTACTCTTGCCAAAGTGGAAGTCTTAATAATTTTGAGTAAGGGGGTCTGGCATTTCCATTTGGCATTGGGTTGCTCAAATTATATGGCTGGTCCTTCTTTTAAGATTCATTAGATGTGAAAAGAGCAATGTTTAATCTAGGGCTGAGTATACTACCAAAGCAAGACTTTGCAAAGTACTCCACCCAATGCCCTGTGAATAATCAGATTTTCCAGTTGGACTGGAGGGATCAGGTGTTGTTCCCAGCCCTGTGTGAGGGCAGGGTATTTTCTCTAATATTCTCAGGTAGTTTTTTCATCTACCTCAGATAGTTTCCTCACATGCACATGCTGATAAGTATTCTCCTGAATACCCAGAGAGACTCTGAAGATTCATAAAATTCTCCCTATGTAGCTGTCCCTTCTCTGGCCTTCTTTCTTGCAAACCCAGGGAGTCCACCTGGGCTCTCTGTTCCTGCACCATGGCCTGCAAACTCACTTAGTAATCAGTTGTTTGGCCACCTCATTTATTTCTCATAGATATCACTACCCTTCATTGTCTAACATCTTGTGTTTTGAAAACAGTTGTTATATATCTTGTCCAGTTTTGTTGTTGTTACTATCTCAGATGGAATAATTTATCCCATCCTGTTACTCCGTATTGGTTGGAAGTAGTCCAAAAGCATTTTATGCAACAGCTTACAAAAGTGTAAACATCCCCAATATTGATCAACAGTAATGTAGATACACAAATTGTGGTACGTTCCTACAGAAAAAAAAAAAAAAAATGCCATTAAAGAAATAAAAATAAATAAAGTGCAACCACATTCAGCAACAAGGATGAATTTTGCAAGTAATGTTGAACAAAAGAAACCAGACACAAAATAATGTAATACTGCATGCTGTATGACTCCAACACAGGCAAAACTAAACTGCTGTTAGAATTCAGGATAATGGTTATCTTTCAAAAGAAGATAGGGAGACAGGGTCGTAATCTGAGGGTACATAAAGGAGGCTTCTGTGCCCCTGCCATGTTTTTTTTCTTGACCTGAATGGTGGTTATGCAAGTGATCTCTTTATGATAATTACTGAATGTTCTTTGTACTTTTCAGAATTCTAACAAGTGCATTTGGAAAGCATTTTTGTCAAGAGGTATATAACATATTCGCTGAGAGTATTCTAAAATTCCTGAGACACAAGCTATACGTGCTAACTAAAATAGAATGGTTTTTGACATTGATATACATTGCCATGATGTATGTATGTTATGTGTCAAGAAGCTTCTCTGCTAAAACAAGCCAAATTTCACTAAATTGTTTCCTTGTCTATGGAGATTTTTAAGTGTATTTGTTTGCAATCATTGCCATTAAAATATTTAGTACATGACTAACACCTTAAGTTTTGGATTATTGATACGTTGCTTAACGTACCCTTTGAAGTTCACGGGCACTGCTAAGAAAGCAATTTTGTAGCCAATTCAGCTCAAATGCCCAGATTCATCCACATCTGCAGCTTATGTCACAGGGCTGGTAGCTAATAGAAACCATCAGCTCTGCCTTTGTTTTGTTATCAAATCATATGTGATAATGTCACAACCAGTAAGTTGTGTTTTCAGGTATGTGTTTGTATTGACTTGACAGTGAACCTAAAAAGTGAAATAAATATGAAGAATGAGAAATTCTAAATTCCCACCCTTCAGGGTTGTTAATATTATCAATTTGCCTGTGTTGTCTTTAAACACACACACACACACACACACAGACATACATCTTCTTTATCACTAGTGTATAGAAAAGCAGGACAAATCCTACATTGACAAATTAATGACAGTACTAAGCTAAGTCATTTTAAACTGGGTAGGTGAGATATCTGGATTTGCATTTTGATGGAGGTTTTCAGAAAGATCATGTGTAATCCACTGTGTTATCTGCTAGAAAGAGAAGTAGTTTGTGGTGGAAGAAAAGGGAGAGTATTTGAAGGCAGGAGCTCAGAATCGGGATCTTCATCCCACCACTTACTAGCTGTGCTACCTTCACCAGTCACCAAATTAATTTAATTTAATTATCATTTTTCCCATCTGTGAAATGAGAACTGCTTCACTGGGTAGTTATGGATGTAAGACGAGGAAAAGGTGTTTTAGGCCCCAAAATGTGTGACTACCATCTAAATGTGTAAACTGAGACTTAGAAAAGCAAGTGACCTGTTCAAGGTCACAATTAATTAAATACCTTGCATATAATGTTACCTTTTTGTGGAAGAAACTTACTCCAGCGTCCCATTCCAATGCCATGTTCTTGCCAGTGCTGTGAGGACCTCAGCTACTAAGGCTATTAAGGTATTCTGAGTGGCAGGAATGGTGCAGTTGTTCTGACTAGAAAGCAAAAGTCATTGAGTGTGATTTGAATTTAAATTAAATAATAGAGTTGTGTCAATGCAGGTGAACATGATAATTTTTCATTTACAGTCTTCGTAGCCTTTAATCAAAATGGACTCAACATGAGAGTAATCTTCTCAGCTGGACTTTATCACATAATTTGCTTATATTTGGCTGATTTAATTCCTCAGCAATAAAGGGTAACTAACATCGTTTTATAAAATAGACGGTATAACATTTTATCAGCTTCTGAATCCTCATTAGGGTTCAGCTCTACCTGAAGTTCGGCTCCACCTCTACATTCTATGATTTTTGCTTTATTCACAATAAACTCACACAGTCTTCCCCCAGCACGTTTCCCCACATTTCACATGTAAAATATACATTCAAGTAATGTATTAGGAAGAAGTAAAGTCATTGTGTGGAATAAAAAAGAAAGTAATATATAAATTTAAATAGCTATTGAGATGAGTAAAGAGATCTATTGATTTTGATTGTAAAAGATTTTACTGAGCATCTAGTTTTATACTATAGGTAATGGGAGGTTAAAACAAAAAGGCAACATAAAAGAAAGTCTCTAATTTCATAGAACTCATAATCCCATTATGAAAACAATATGTGTATCCATAAAATATCAAACAACAGTACTAGGCATTTAATAATTAAAGTCAGAATTAGAATTGGAACTTAAGGATTTATGGGCTGGAGGAAATGATACTTAAACTGGGTTTTGAATAATAGGAAGGTTTTCCACAGCGGAAGGGAGAGAAACACACACACACACACACACACACACACACACACACACACACCCTAGATGAAGAAATACCAAGAGAAAAGGCTAGGAAGTAAAGTTCCAAATGCTTACAGAGATTGTTTCAGGGAACTTGTGGAGGAGATAAGAGGGATTTTAAATTCTTCTGGCTGAACAATCAATTTCTAGGTAATGGAAAATGATTGAGTTTTATGACCCACTCATAGCCATATCTCAATGACCTAAGCTCCAAGTACACTTTGTTCCAAAATTGAGCTTTCAGACCAAATGTCCTTTCTATTTTAATTCTGACACTAACTTAAAATGGGTTGAAGTGCTGATAGATATATGTGTTCTTTTCAACACCAAATCAGGAAGTAGAGAAATGGGACAAATAATTGATCTCCCCATTTCCACACTCATTAAGTATCCACTTGCTCTCTGGAAACACAGATTATGTGTACTCACAAAGCCTGGTGCATCGAGTAGGTGTTGATCCCTTAATATACTCAAAAGAACATGCCATATGAATGGATTAGAGTAGGTCTCACATTTGGTGAAGGAGAGGCATTCTCCAGTGTCTAGCTAAATGAGCCAGAAATATTCCCAATAGTTCTGCATCATAAATGAAGAGAGGGTAGATAGTTCTTCCAGGAATTCTTGAGCACTTGCAGAGCTTATTAATGTATTAATTTAGGAATAGAATTCCCAGGAATATAAATGACACTTGCCTCAAAATATCAAAACAATCTTGAGGCAACGAAATATGTATTTTTTAGAATTATATTTTTTCTTTCCATTCAGTCTAAATAATATATGTTTACAGAGAAGTGATAGGGGTAAAATTCCCTCTCTCTCTCTTTCCTTATCCCTTTTCCATGTATGTGTGTGTGGATGTGTGTGTTCATCTTTCTGAACAAAAAATATACTATGAAAATACTGACTATAGCATAGTAATAGAAAATATGTTAGAATCAGAAAATACAGCTTAAATTAAACCTATACTGTTATTGACAGCCTCAAAAACATTTAAAAATTGTTAAACAAATGAAAGTCTTCATTATTATTAACTTCATCATAATTGTAATCTACAGTGAGCTATTTTTAGTTTAGTAAGCAGCTGTAAATAAGAGTATTTTGACTTGAAGCATTTATTAAAATATATATATTTTTAAACTACCCAAGGCCAGGATTATAAGAGCGTTCAGTTAGTCACTTTAGCATATATATTCATGGGTAAGGGGAGAGCAAAGAGAAGAATTTCTCTTTGAAGAAAGAAAGAAAGCATTCACCTGACTGATTAAAGATTTTATGGATCCAGATATAGCCTTAGATTTCCTAAGGGGTAGCTTTAGGCCACTTACTGCATATTCCCTCTGTACATGTGATATCTCCAAATTGTAGAACAATTGATGCTGTTTTAGGAACAAAGCAAATACTTAATACGCATATTTCAAATAATTAAAATATATGGAAATTTACAGCAATGCAAAAAAAAAAAAAAGTTATATTCCATGCACTGCCTAAATTACAAACAGCATAGGCTGAAACATTTCAATTCTCCAAAGACCACAACTCCCTATGTCAACCAAAAACCACATTTTTTGCATTTTCCTAAAAGCAATCATGGATCTTTAATGGAAGAATCTAAGAAGTAGCGACAGCTCCGTAATTGAGTGGTGACCAAGACCCTAGTTCACATACTGCAATTGGCTTTAATGGACTTTAAAAATAATTTTCTCTAAGACACCTCAGAGACATGAAACTAGATAATAGTGATAGGTAGAAGCTGAGGGAAAATTAAGGACAAAGACTTGATGTGAGAGAAGCTTAGAGATGACTCTTTGTATATAATTTGGAACCACAGATTTTGAAGCAACTTTACACAGCATAATATTAATTGGAATTTGCAAACAAAAATAAAGCTTATGCCAAGTAAATGAATTTATATACACCTCTGTATAATTTGTTGGGATCCTCTAATTTTTGATGCATTGTATCTATTTCCAGGAAACATTGATGTGGCATGCAAAATTTTAAGATACACCTCAACATTTCTATCCCCTAGAGCACACATCACCCATAACACTCTCCACTTGAATCCAGGTGCCATCTATGATTACGATGGATGTCACTCCAGTGATTATGCTAAATTATATGGCAAAGGTCAAGAGATTTTGCAGATTAAGGTCCCAGATTAGTTTGAGTTCATCAAAAGAGTGATTCTCTTATATAGGCCTGACCTAATCAGGTGACCCTTTTAAAAGAGGGTCAACATCTTTCATAAAAGGGAAATTCAAAGGGATAAATTCACCTGCTGACTTTGAAGAAACAAACTGCTTCGGAAGAGGCCATGTGGCAGGGGGACCTCCAGTAGATAAAAATGCCCCCTGACTAACAGAACAAAAAAGCAGCGACTTCAGTCTTACAATCCCAAGGAAGTGATTCTGTCAACAACTAGTGAGTTTGGGAGAAGATTCTGAGCTCCAGATTATTAGGTGGCCCTGGTGGACACCTTGATTTCAGATGTATAAGATGCTGAGCAGAGAACTCAGCTATGCCATATCCAGACTTCAGTCATGCCAAAACTGAGATAAGAAATGAGTATTACATTAGGTTGCTGAATCAGTAGTACTTTGTTATTCAGCACAGAAAACTAATATAGTCAATCTATATTGAACAACTACTATTTTTTCCTGCTTCCTATCTATCCATCTACCCATCATTTTTTCCTCTTTTTCTAGAAACAAGTCATATTTCCTTCAGCAAATTAGTCCTCACAAATTCCAACCACACAGTTCTCTTAAAGGTTGTTAGTCACAGTATTCTCTTCCCACTGACCCTAGCAAAGGGCCTGTGACAATCACACCAATCATGGAACCCAGTAACAGTGGCCTGGCATGATGAATGGCCCAGGCATTACTATTTGGCTCAAACAAGGCCAATAGAGTTCCTCTACAGGATGATTTTTAAACTCTCTACATGGAAACTGATTTTCACTCACTAAACTGAAATTATGCCCATGGCTCTATTCTCTCACTCTGTGTTCACTGAATCCTGGAAAAAGCTTGATTTGATATAAGAGTATACAAAACCAACAAGTAGAAAGAAGCAGACAGGAAAGATGGGAAGAGAGAGCCCTGACCCCAGTAAAATCCCCAGTTCAAATTCTTGGAGCTGTTCTTGTCCCCACTCCACTTGTTTCTATTACTTGTGCTTCTAAAGTTAAGTTTTACTGAGTTCCCTAGGATTTCCCCAAGGAAAGACAGGAATGAGGAAAAGGGCGTATGCTTTATCAGCAAATACGGCTTCAGAAGAAACAATCTTGTTCACCTTCTAAACAGATTAAATCTAAGATACTCCTACCTAAAATTTCTGACACCATTACTGTGTGAGTTTGGGGCAACAGAGACAGTGTATACCTTTGTCAATAAACAGAAAGAATCAGCTTAGATTTATGTACATAAAAATACGTATTAGATAAGAAATTGGAAGTGAAACAAGAGGTGACAGTTGACGTTTGATCATTATTTTAAGCTCCACAAAGCAGAATTAAATAACAAGACTAGTAATTACGATATTTGCTGTCATTTTAGAGGTTTGTCTTTGTAATATTTTGTTAGATTTACAGGATTTAGAGGTTTGGTGTCACCCCATCTTACAACCACAGTGGTTTTTACCAATCAAGGACTGATCTGAACTACAGATCAAAGGTATATATCTAAACCATGGATTTTCCTCTCATTATCCTTGTTAAATGAAATCAGAACACTTGACTGAAACTACTGAAAAGATACATAAACCAGTATTACTAGACTTTGTACTTAGATGAAATAAAATATGAAAAATATGAACCTGGCAGTTACATCATATAATCACTAAATTCAGGAGAATTCAATCTTACTTGTTTATCTATTTTTATGATGCCGAGAATTCAATCTTACTTGTTTATCTATTTTTATGATGCCTGTAATTAAGTAATCAAAAAATTAAAAATAAGTAAAAATAAAAACTGTAAGTAGTGCAGTTAATTTTGTCTACCACTACATCCAGCAGGTGCATACCTTATCCTAAAATGAGTGTGAAATGGTAGATGTGTAACTCTTATTATTTTAATCTTTTACATTTCCAGTATGCCTGTGTATGTGAGCAATTTACTGCATTGAATGTTACTTAAATATTTCAAGATTAATATATGTACATATATATACACACACGTTTACACATATATATATATACACACCCACATACATACTTTTTTGACTCACCATAGCTCTTAAACACAAGCCAACCACTTGTTCACTCTAAAAAGGAACATCACTGTATACATTATATATTTATAGGTGTGTAATGTTGCACAGAATTATATTTTAAAAGCATCCATTTTGTACTCTATGAACCTTTTAGAGGTTTTTCAAATTTAACTTTGACTCTATACAGTTTTATCCTTACCTATAGGCAACAGTACCTAACCTCTACCAAGGCTGCCTCTACGCTTGTTAGTTTACAAGGGAAATAAGCTTTTGGAAACACTAGAAAATTGAAGGCAGAAATACAGCTTAATATTGACTCTCTTTGTAATCACAGATGAAATGTCCTAAGAATCAAATCTGGAGGGCCCCAGATAGGGCAGAAGCAGCCACAAATCAAAAACACATTACAAAAGAACAGATGTTGCTAAAATAATATTCAGAGTGAGAAGTTTTTGGTCAGAAGTTTTCAAAGAATGTTCACCTAATTGTCAAAATATGATCAATATGAGAAGAGAAAAAGTAGCTTTTAAAAGACTGACAAATCAGAAAGAGGTAGATATAACAAGTTTTGGGATCTGCCTTGAAGAAATTTAAAACAGAGAAATAAAAGTCAAGTGAGGAGTCAGGGTAGTGAAAACGACTGTGTAAAAACACTAAGGAGAGGAAAGGACTGGGAACAAATCAGAGTTCTTCATTAAGACCAGGGTGCCCCCAAAATGACAGGTATTACTCATGGAAATGTCTGTGAATGGAAACCATGAGGACAATTGCTCATGGGATCAAGAGGCTGTCTATTCCATGGATTATTAGTGGTTGGGGAGCCATGACCCTGAACTATCCTTGCTCTTTGAGGGGGAGCCAAAAGAGACATTAGAAAGTGATGACGGGAGGTCTAAGGAAAGATAAAATGATACACCTATGAGGGTTACTTTGGGAAATAGAATTAACTAGATCATGAGCCAAAGACAAAGCCTGAGATGATGGGCAAAGGCAATGAGCCACCCAATCTATACACTAAATTAAAAGTAGTAATGTGTAAACATCTGACTCACCCCCAAAAAACTATGAAGAATGTGCTTGCTTAGCTCATGTATCCAAGATTTTCAGGTTGGTGGGATGGTTATGGTGAAGAAATGGAAGGACAAGCAATGGAATCAAGCTAATGTGAGGTCAAGAAAAGCAGTTCTGTAGGTAGCTCTACAAACTGTTTTATATTTTGAATGTCATGCAACATTTTGCCCTAGATATGGTCAGAGCTTATCTCTTAAAGGACAGAGATACCCCAGACGTCTTGTTATTGACTCTCTGAACCAAGATTTTGGGCATTCTCAGAAGACTCCAAAGTGGCAAGTAGCAATAATTTATTCTCAGATAGAAAAGATGCAAACTCTTATAGTATTAATATGTTTTTCTTAAGAAATATTTTAATAAAATAACATCATGTTTTAGTAAAATAATTATTAAGGAATATTCTAATAAAATAAAATATTAAAATATTTTAATAAAATAAGAACTATTTTGATAAAATAGCTGATTTTAATAAAATAAAAATAATTTTAATAAAATATTTTAATAAGATAATATATGTCAAAGACATTACTAAATTTCTTTTACCTTATTAGAATGTTTGGAGCATCAATTAACCTAACAGACAGAAGTTTCAGGTTTTAGAATCAAACAAACCTAGATTTCAATCTTAGTTTCTCCACTTAGTAGACATAGGACTAATAAATTTCAGTTTCCTCACCTTTTAATCAGTTACAAAAATTAGCTAGCTTAAAGCTTTTTTGAAAGTATTAAATGAGATAGTATATGCAGATATGTTGTTGTCTGTGAAAATATATATATTTAATAAAGGTAACTATAACTATTAACTAAACATCACTTGAAATATATATTTTTAAGATTTAGTTGTCAAGCCCATCTCAGACTAGTGCATGACAGAGGCATATACTTTCTTATTCACAATCACAGTGATTATGAAACTCATTAGGTACTTGTATAGTTATCATGGTACAAGCACCTTTCATTTATTAGAGTCTTATATATATATATATTTTTTTTTCAAAGATGGAATCTCGCTCTGTTACCAGGCTGGAGTGCAGTGGTATGATCTCAGCTCACTGCAACCTCTGCTTCCTGAGTTCAAGCGATTCTCCTGCCTCAGCCTCCCAGGTAGCTGGGATTACAGTTGCATGCTACCATGCCCAGCTAATTTTTGTATTCTTAGAACAGACAGGGTTTCACCATGTCAGACTAAAATTTTTAAATGGTCTAAGCTGAGCAAAACATCAATTTCTATAACTTTTCTGTAATCACATATTTGAGCTCTATGTAAATATAAGCAAATGTGTAAATTGAGTATTATTATCCTAAAGGGGAAGAAAATAACAAGTGATAAATTGGTTTTCAAGGACTTGTTTTCAAATAACCATAGATACAAGCCACAGTGTTTATATAACTAAAAAAATCAAATAATCCAATCATTAAATACCACACTAGAGACTGGTAGACAAAATCCCAAGACATATTTTCAATTATAAATATTAATAAGCCAAGTTTGACTTCAAATATTAACATGACTGAATCAGCCAGATGTTCTTCCAGGTATTTCTGTGATTTTGATTTCTGCACAGATATTCATTCCACCATAAAAATGTGTTCAAAGATTGTGAAAATATCACAAGAAATTGAATGATAGAAATAAATGGAATGCAATATGATTCCTGAATCTTTTATTGGCCTATACTTATTATGATTATATTGATAGTTCCATCATGATAACAACAGTTAATGTTGAGAGGTGTGTGAAATGGTAGGTCAGATAGAGGATCAACTAAAGAATCCAATGATATTCAGTTTCCACTTATGTAATCTCCTGGTCTCTTTTCAGCCAGCATAGAAAATCACCAGTTCTTGGCCAAATATTGTAGCCCCCCCACACACAGTTGAAGGGGAAGGCTGTCATTATATTGCTAATATTTGTGAAAATACAACATGACTTTTAAAACTTTAAGCCAAAAGATACAGCAATTGCCTTTGAAGCATGTTTCCTGTGTCTGTTTCCTCTTCATTTTTGTGCCGAATATCTACCTCTCCATGGAGGCCCGTGAGTCTGTTTTTCTATCTGCAACACTTCCCTCTCTGTCTCTGCTTCTTTATTCAGAGTATCATAAGATGAAAATCAAGTCCATGACAGATGGGCACAAGCAGTGATCATAAGATAAATTTGATGAAAGCATGGGGTAAGCACCAAAAGCAAACTGCTATAGCAGAAACCAGTATCTATTACAGGGACTCAGTACATATTTCTAGAATGGGTATTTCATTTAACCCCACTTGTAACACAGCAAAATATGTATTATTATTCCCTCTCAATAAATAGAAAAAATGATGTTAAACTAGATTGGGTAAATTACACAGCAAAAAATTAAAATATAGCAAACTGGAAAGAAAAATTACATCAAACAGAATGTGAAGTACATATTTTTGCCGTTATTCCATTATTCCATATTTGCCTTCACACTGGTCTCTGTCTATATATGTATGTGTCATATGTATGTGTCTCTTCATTTTAACATTGTTTCTTCCTATCTCTTCTGGCTTCTTTTCCCTTATAATAACCATAACATCATACAAAATTTTGGAACATTTGCTGCAATTATCACGTAACACTTTATGCTCTCTGGTTCTCATTTCGAAAAGGAATTTGGAGGCATAAAGGGAAACGTTGAATATGTCTTTAAAAAAAAGAGAGAGAGAAAGAGACAGGGCAAGTACAAAACCCTATAATTTTTTCTCCCCATGGATCAAGTCAATAATAAAAATAATGATTTTATATCCCTCCCTATATCACAAAACAATGTCTCTTATTCTATTGCTGCTAGCCAAGTAAACCAAAATCAAAGACTTCATTTGTTTTCATGTGTATGCTTAAGCAGCTTGAAGTATAATAGGAAATACAGCAGATGTAGGAATTGAAAACACAAAGCCATTTTTAGCTAATTATACTTTTTAAGCTAACATTTATTTTAAAGCTCATTCTGCTGCATTTATCATGGTCGCCATGAAGACAAAGTAGATGTGAAGCAAAAGGGGAGCGGGGGCAGTTAGAAGAAGAAAGAAGAAAAAAGATGTAAGGTCAGTTGAGGATTGGGGTAAGAGGGAAAGACGATAGACCAGGGAAAATGCACTTTATGTGAAGAGAAAAAAAAATATATATATATATATATTTCAAAAAGCTGTTAGGGAATAAAACAGAACCCCAACACATGCAGAAGATAGACATATAATTCGATATTTAACATAATACAGAAAGAGATGGCATTGGGGCATGTTAGAGTAATAAGAATGCCATAGAGATATTATTAGGACACCTAACCTAATCTGGGGATGTAGGGAGAAATAGACTTTGAAGGGTTTGCCCAGTAGAAGTCTTATAGGATGAATAAGAGTGAACAAGAATAGGAAACAAATTCCAGGCCAAGCCAAATCACAGCACTAAGACAATGTGTTGTGTGCTGCAGGGCACAGCAATCTGAAATTACTAAAACATAGCATGTAATATGAAGAGTAGTGGGAAATAAGTCAACAGATAGATACTTGCAAGTTCATAGAGGGTTTGTCAGTGTGGGAGTACTGCCTGGAATCGATGTAAAGTAATATGATCTGCAGTCATTGCTTGGTTACCTTATAATTATTGCAAAGTAGATTTGATTATATTTTCCCAGCCTTCCATCACCACTGCCTCCTTTCATACAAAATTAAAGTAAACATATAAAACATGGTCAATTCTTCAGCATTCTTTTAAAGAGAGCTATCATTATCATGCAAGCCTTTAATGTTTTTAAGCTGAAGACAAAAACATTTAAAAAATATGAGCAAACATTCTTAACAGCAGAGGTGATTTTTTTTTTTATATGCTTGTGGCATGGAGGAATGAATTTCAACTTAGCAAACACAATGGTAAGTCCTTTATTTTTGTCACTTACAAATGAACAGTAGCAAAATCTCATTTTTTTAATTGCCTTTTTAAATACACAAATCATGACTGAGCTTTTGAAAAATGTAGAGGTCCCAGAAAATTATGAGGCAGTCATGTAGCACTGGAGTCCTCTGATCTCAACCCCCTTCCAGGCCTAATGATTATTTTCAATCTTTGTAAAACATAGATAAATCAACAGAAACCAAATCAAGTTGCTCCACAGCAAATGCCTGACCTTGAGTTGTCTACAATTCCTTTTCACTTGAATACGATGTCTCCTTTCAAATTCTCTACTCCATTTAGCACATGAAATCTTTAGCTCCATAATATATTCATTCACTTTTTTGTCTCTCCTGAGAAATGTGCCCTGCTCTTGGCATGCTGGGATAACTAAATGAATTTTCCTTCAAAAGGCCAATGTTTTCTAAACTCACTGATTTATCTCAGTCAGCATCCATCAACTTTTGATTATCCATCTGTGTTCAGTGCTATGCTAGCTACAGTGGGAGACACCAATAAAACTCCAAGAAAAGAAAGTCGGCACTTTTCTCATTGACTTTATGATCAGGTTTTGGGAGACAAGACTAACATGCATATAACATCTAGGAAACAATTTGAGACAGTGTATAATTAAGTGTTGAATGTAATACTGACTGTAAGTGCACAATTCTTCACTAATTACCAATTGCTTTAAGGAATTAATACTTAACTTTGGGGATTTCAATCACAATTTCTCTCTAAGTCTTAATTCTTGAAAACAGCAATTCAATTCATTTCAAAGAGTTACAAACATACCCTGGTTTAGCAAATTATCTGCATTGTTCTCAGAAATGTTTTTTTTCCATTAAGCAATTAATTTAAATCCTGATTGTTCTGACCTCCAGGGCCTTTCGGGAGGTGCTTGTTTCTCAGACACAATTTGATTTTTCAAATGGATTTTCAACTGGTGCAGGATTCAGAGCCCTGAGCGGAATGAATACATTTTCTACCTAGGAGCTAGGAGCAGCACAAAAGGAGACATCCATAGCAGGCCAGTTCTCCCCTCTGGTGGGAACGAACAAACTCCAGCCCTGGGCTTCTTTCCTTTTTCCTGTCTTCCTTTCTCCTCTTTCAGCTACTTTTCTTTCCCTCTTCCTATCTCCCCTACTTTGATTGTCTTATTGCCCCTCTTCTGCCTTTGTTTTAGTCTGGCCAGCTCTGTTACTTACTAGCTTCCTGGTCTTGGGGAATTCATTTTACTTTTTGATGCAGAAGGGCTGGGCTCCCAGCTAAACCCCCACCTTTAAGCTTGGAACTGCAACCCTAAGTGAAAACAGCTGACACCGTTTTTCCACCTGAATGTTGCCTTTTTGGCATGCCATGCCCCTATCCTGGACCCATAAAAAAGACTTCAGCTGGCACAGCAACACAGCTGGCTGAGGGGTGAGGATACAAGTGACTGAGCGGTGAGCAGAGAAGTAACTTAGTGTCTGAGACTACAGATAGATGCAGCTAACTTCAGACACTGTAGCTTTAGGGAAAGATCACCTTCTTCCCACACCATCTCCTTTCCAACTCCCCATCCTGCTGACAGCCACTTCCACTGCCCAATAAAATCTTCTGCATATACTACCCTTCAGTCCGTTCATGTGACCTGATTCCTCCTGGATGTGAGACAAGAACATGGGTGTGGAGAGGGCAAGGGCTTGAGCGCCACTGCAGGGCCCACACAAAGCCTGCTACCGCCAGAGATGAGGGACCAGCTGGTTCCAGCATTCATTCACTCCGATTCCCACATTCTCTTGCTCACACACTCCCTTTTATGAGGAATGGCCAGTGGTGGGCTGAGTAAAACAAGTCACTCCAGTTCCCACCTATGAAGGGGTTCAAGGTCAAGGGAACAATCTTGTCTCACATGGCAGAAAAAGTCTTCTCACTGACACCCCTCAGAATGAAAGAGGCTCCTGACTCTGATCTTTGATGCCTCCCTTGCCAGCATGTTGGAGAGGAGCATAGCAGGGATTATGGCAACAGAATCAGCTCTTTCCATCTATGGAACATTTGGAGCCTTTAGCCAGCTTCCAATCAGCTAGTAGGTGTGCTAAGAGGATTGCAAACATATTTTTCTCACTGCCCTCAGCTCCCCTGAGCATCTTCATGGATTCACTCAGCCAGGGCAGCATAAAAGGCAAGTGCAGCCATATCCAAACTTGCCCTTTGTTTCCCTTTAACCAAAAAATAATGGGCCACTTTTATGTTTGAAATGACACTTGTTTCCTCTTCTGTCTGAATATGGTATAGGCTAGAGGACAAATACACGTTATTCCACTTCTCTGAGCTTCTGGTTCCTCCTCAGTAAGAAAGTGTTATCCACACAATGAGTTGCTGTAGAAATGAACTGAGAGGACAGTATGGCAGAAAAGAAAACACAGACTTCCCAACTTCAAGTCCGAATTCTGCATCTTTCCAGGTAGATAGCCTGAACAAGTTGTACAACTTTTCTATGTTTTAAGTCATCATCTCTAAACCAGGGATAATAATAGTATCTATTTCATGGACTTTATATCTCAGAATTCAAAAGTTGAATTATGAATACATATACAAAATTCTGTAAATATTAATGTTTGTTACATAAAGCAACTTGCACATAGTTGATACTCTATAAATGTAAGCTCTCTTCTTTCTATTCATTTGGACCTGCTGGAGGGTGTAATCCCCAGGACAGTGACTACACTGTCTACTAGGAAATGTTATTTCCTTATGTTCAACCCCTTTCTTGGTTTCTATCTCAACCTAAATGTTTTCTTCTTTCTTCTCCGTTCACCTGTATTTCTCTAGCCTACAATCTGTTCTATACACCTGACCACCTCTCAGAAGCACAGAATCAAGGTGGGCAACACTACAGGCTTCTGCGATGGCCAGAACCAGATCTCAGTCCTGCTTCCCCACTCAAAATCACTACATGATCATTGGTGGAAGTAATATTCTCTGTGATCTGATACAACTCAGCAATATGCACTGAAGGCTTCCTTAATAAGTCACTAAAAACTCTAAATAGGACAAAACAGGACAAAAATAAGTGCCAACATCAAAAGCATTTTTGCAGTAGACTGTGCAATTAGGAGATTTTAATCTGATGAACATAAAAATATCCAAGAATGCTCAAACAGCTTAGATGATAAAAATAGGAATGAATGGATTTGAGAAATTTCTGCTACTGTTTTACTTTTTTACAAATCAATGGAAAACAAAATTTATGTAAACGGATGAATAAAGATATTTTTTCTTAACATATAGCCCTACCATAATTGATAGTATTTATCTTGTTCTACCAACAATGAGGGTTCAAAAGTGGTCTTGAGCATGTAGTAGATAAACAAAAGATTAAGAGAAAGGAACTTACAGCATATCACCACAAAAAATCATCAAATCACGAAGGAAGACAGCAAGAAAGGAAGAACTGAAAGAAGGAACTGCAAAGCAATCAGTAAACAACTAACAAAATGGCAATAGTAAATCCTTACCTGTCAATAATTGCTTCAAACAAAAGTGTTTTTGATGGTGAGCACATTCCTGGGATTGACTAAACTGATGACAGGGGAATAAGAGTACAATTTCCAGTAAATCTCCCACCCTCCAGTTACTAAAACTTGAATTAGTAATTTCTCTCCAAAGCTAAACACATTGGGAGCCAAATTACTTATGTGATCATGATAATGATAATGATGGCTGATACGTATTGAGTGCTTGCTCTACGTCAGACACTGTCCAATGCATTTTACATCTCTGATCAACTTATATGATCACATTTAATCCTATTGCAGCTTAATGAGCAGAAACTATACTTTTTCTTTTTTACTAATAAGTTAATTCAGAAAGTCAACTACCTTGCTCAAGTCCACACAACTGAAAAGATGATTCCTACTAGTGCAAAGACAGATAATGCAAATCCGAAAGCACTTTGCAGTTAACTTTTAAAGTGATTTAATTGGGTCAAGGTTCGTCAACAGCAGAAGTTATCTAATATAAAAATCTGCACAGTCATTAACTTTTATGGTTGTAATATTGGCCTTAAATATCAACTACCTCCTTATTTGCAAAGTCATATAATTCTGCTCCTAGGAACCAAAAACTGAAAATTTACCAGATACCTTATTTGTGCTGTACCAAATCTCTCCAATCCAGTTTATAAACCAGAAGCCCTTTCCCAATAGACATGATCCATATAAAATCTAATCTTTTTCCTTTTACAAAAGAACAAGTAACAAGGCTGCTGGCCAATTTATACAACAGGTACAGAGGCCTTTAAATTCCTCACTGCCTTCTCCTTATCAAGAAAGTTAATTATTACCAAACTCCCAGCTCTCAAAAATAAGCCAAAAAGTCACTTTGCTCCAAACTCCTTGTCAGGTAAAATAAAGTGGGAGGAAAATGGCAGTTTTATTCTGAACCAAATTCTTGATTCTCTAGAATAACACAACTTTTAAAACCCAGATAAAATTTGCAAGAATAGTTGTTACATGAAGCTGGGAGACAGGGGGAAGCGGAGAGAGTTGGGGAGAGAGTAAAATACTTGAGAACCACAAAGAAAGACAGTTCAGAATAGATAATCAACTCTTCCTAAGGTAAAATGGTAGAACTCGAGTGATGTATATTAAAGCATTATTCAATGAAGAGCTAATCTAGTAAGATTGCCTGCTCTCTTACTGTGCGTAGAAACTTAAAAGCTACCCAGCCCTTGTGTGGAGGAGAAATATCCATTAAAGATTGAAGTGCTTTGGAAATCGTGTTTCTTGGTATCCCTTTGATGCCCAAAACCAATCTGGAGAATAAAATAAGGGCATAGTACACATATCCACATATGCAGAAATATGAAGAGGGAGAGAGAAAGAGGGGAGATGATAAAATAAAAAACAAATTTCAAAGACAAGTCAGTTATCAGAATGTCTTTCAGTTTGTAGAATCATTTGTAGAAATCAAACTCTTGTTTCCATGTGATCTTGGAAATATGGATTTTC
This sequence comes from Piliocolobus tephrosceles, assembly GCF_002776525.5. NCBI lineage: Eukaryota > Metazoa > Chordata > Mammalia > Primates > Cercopithecidae > Piliocolobus > Piliocolobus tephrosceles. The sequence continues at coordinate 392,978 of NW_022302087.1, read as the reverse complement.
CTAAAGCTAAATGGATAGTGAATTATGTTTTCACAGAGATTGAAGTAAAAGTAATCTTGGAGGTCTTCAATATTCTCAGAGGGCTCTTTTGGCTTTGAACATACAGACTACAATAAATTGTAGGATAATTCTAATTTTTTAACTCAATTTGTTCAGATGAATTAGAAAAAAATAGCCTATGAAGGATTAACTTGTAATGTGGTTAAGACAAAAAGGTTATAACTTTATAGTAAGGTTGCTAATACACATGAAGATTTGATTATGAAGTACTGATTCCATATGCCACATTCAAAAGATGCTTTAGTTAATGAATAGTAGCGTATCATAACTATGAGAATAGCAGGCAAAATGGCTTCACATATAAATAAAAATTCCAAGGAAGCTGGATTCTTAAATGATTGTTTTTCTGGCAAAAGATCCATAGAGTTTAGAATGGGTGTACGTCAAAGTCAATTGCCTGAACGACATGGAAAGCGTGTGTATCACACACTAGACTTCTTGCCAAAAAGGAAATGCCTTTTTCAAATCGACAACTTTGTTATCTCCTTTCGCAACAGTGATTACATTTGAGTTTTACATTTTGGGTGCAATGAAGCTGGAATTTACTGCCTTAATAATAGATCAAAGCAAATCAGAAAGTAATTAGGTGATAGAGCAATGAGTTGCTTATCTGAACAACTCATTTATGGAACATAAAGGAACAGGAAACGCTTGACTTCTATAGCTTTTGAAATAAAGAAGAGGGAAAACTCCATGGCAGTACAGTTTATCAGCAGGGAAAAATCCAACTACATCTATTCTTTTCTCTTGCAAATTAGTTCCTTTTTTTCCTTAGGACTAAACTTACTAATCTGACAATCCATTTACCTTCATTGCATATGTTTCCCTAGAGGCTGCATATTCATTTTCTGGATATTAGATACCCTATTTACCACAGCCTGGAGCCTGGAGACATTTGCTGTGCAGGGTTTTCTCCCCTCCCCTTTTGAAGAAGAATGTTATAGTGAAAATTGCTGATAAAGGAAGTGAGTGACAGACCCTTATTGAGCAGCCAGTGATCACTATACATTTTGATTTTATATTATTATTATTATTTAGCATATTAGGTACCTACTCTATCATTATTATGGGTGACGTCTTGGGGTAGCAGAGCATTCAGTTTCAAGAGGACAGAGTTTAATATTAGGTTGAAAATGGTTAACAATAGGCTGAGGGCCTAACGAAAACACATTTAGAAAGTCAACCAGAGGGATTTTTATTTTAATGAAAAAGAATAATGAAAAACCCTCTGCAGGGAGAGCAAATTTGACAAGGTTATTTAAACATATATGTGGGCTTTAATGTTTCAAAGGAGTTTTTTTTAATAGGATTTAATCTAATTTGTGAGTTTGGAGCTGAGTTTCAGGGTAGTTGCAAGATAGTCTTAGAGAGCAAGACTCCTTTGCCACCAAATAAGAATTTCGAATAGATTTTAGGGTGTTTGCATTGGACAGGGACTAAGAGATGATCTAATTTAACCTCTTCATTCATAGAACAAGACACTGAAGCTCAAAAAGTAAAATGAATTCCCCAAGACCATGAAGCTAGTAAGTAATAGAGCTGTACTGAGGGTCAGCATATGATGAGCACTTATGCAGGCCATGTCTATTAGTAACTTTCTATCTGTAATCCCTACGAAATACTGCAAGCAAGTACTATTATTGCTATTTTATAGACAAAACAAAGGAAACTCAAAGGATTTATGTAATATACCCAAGATTACATAGTCAGAAAAAGAAGATTGATTCTAGGGGGTGCCCTTAGCTACTCACCCTAGCAGAAAGCAGAGCTGTCCACTACCCACAACAAAGCCTTCAGCCTTTAGTACACTAGCTTTCAGCACATCTAGCTAGTCTCTGTCTTCTAAACCTGTACCATCAACTGACCTATTTCTATTTGCTTACACTTCAATTCTGATCTCCTTCACTTGATATTTTGAATGCACCCTAGTTTCCAATTCAGCCCTAACCTCTTCCAAAATTAGATCTTATTCCTCTTGGCTCCCACTTGGAATCACCCCCACCGCTTTTTTCCTTAAGATCCAATTCCTGAGACCCTACCAAAGGCCAGTGATCCTGGTTCAGAATCAATTGAGGGGCAGGTCAGGTGGAAATCTGATTGGTGCAACTCCAAATTGGGTGGAGTGGAGGTGGTAGTGTATGTATGTGTGTGTGCATGTGTGTGTGTGCATGTGTGTGTGTGTGTGTGTGTGTGTGTGTGTGTTGTGTGATGGCCAGGGTATGCTGGAAAGGAGGGATATGGGACCAATCTGGCAGCCCAGTGATTCAGGTATCAATTCTGTTATCAGAGATTGGTTTAGGATTGGAATGCAATTCTAAAATCTACCCTCTAAAATCTGTAGGGTAGTACAGAAGCTGCTGACCTGAGGATAGTCAGCATCAGATTGAGTCAGAGCTACTTTGGCAGTGGGGCTCATCTATGGTTCCAGCAGTGAGGTGTGAGGACCAGCAGAAGCAGAGAACCTGAGGCACAGCCTAACACACTGCCCCACTTCCCAGACCTCTCTGTCACTTCCCCAATCTTCTGCAGGTGGGATCTGTTGCAAGTGGTCAGCAATGCCAGGACGAACTCCCCTGCTTTCTGCTCACATGAGCACCATCCTGGGAGAATAACAGTTTGGGGATTTTCCTCCACTCTGTCTTGCACCCACCCTTAATGATCACTTTTAACTTCTTTCAGCCCGAGTTTTATCTGTTAAATAGTATATACCTTAAAAGAATGAATGAAAATTTGTTTACAGCTGTGGCTCCAACACTGAGGTCCCTTAGTAAACTTAATGTTAAGCCTGAGCCAACGTAGGCCAGAAAGTGTGTGAAAATAAATTCACAAATGCATTTCTATTTTTATGCCCAATTTCTGTGAGGTAGATCAGATATTTTAAATTTAAACTAATGATCAATATGCCTGAAAACTGCCATTGATATAGCATACATTATAAAAATATTGCAGCTTCCAAACAAAATATGAGAAATCACATCTTAATAAAACTAGTATTCTAATTCTTGGGTAAATTCATTAGGAATTTAAATAAAGGAAAACCAGCCACTGTACTGCAAAGTTTACAGAGCCAATGAAACAAATCCAAAAACAGTCTCTAATCTACTAAATTTTCTCCTGTCTTACATAAGATAGAGCATACTATATACGGGATCCAGTGGATATAATTTGCTCAGAATTTTTTAATAAGCTTTTTGAAAAATTTCTTTATAACAGATTATAAAGGGAAAGAAATCAGTAGAGGGTAAAGGGCAAAATACTGCCAAGAGTTGCTGTGAAGAGTTGCGGAAGTCTTAGTGAACAGCTGTGACTAAGACTTAGTAATTAGATATCCGGGGTCTAGCATTGGTTCTAGCATTGTTCAATACAGTGTATTTGATGAGAAAGAGGTGGAGAAACTGGGAGATGCATTCATATATATAGGCATATAGGATTTGACTGCCAAATCTGCCAATGACTCTGCTTTAGGTAGGTGGACAAAGTTGGTCAAGAACAATGAAAGTTATCACATGAACTCAGCGTTTTGAGATTTATGCATAAATGAAGGCACTTACAATTCAACTTGTACCAATAGTCATACCAGCAGAAATTAATTCAAATTTCTCTGAAATCTCTTCTGCAAAGTAAACTGGTTAAAAGACAATCTAATGCCTATATAAATAGTTAAGTGACAAGAGCAGAATGCAATTATAACATGAATCAGTTGTATAAATATAAAATGTTTATCTATGAATTTCTATAAAATTATGATAACAAAGACAACTACTCATTGATTTTTTAAAATGATTCAATATACTTTGTTTTTTATTGGCTATCCATGTTATTCTGCATTGCCCTAGGCCTTAGCAGACTGTAGCACAAATGAGTTCACATTAGCATTGATACACAAATTTTCATGGCAAACAGTTAATCACTTTCATAACTGCCTCAAAACCTTCAAGGCTTGCAGTGTACTGAACAGAGGGCTAGCATCATTTCTTTCCTAAGAAAAACCCACTTTACCACAAGACTGGAACCTGGATGCTGCATGAGAAACCTGCATCACTAATACCAGGAGTTCCAGGCTGCAGTGAGCTGTGACTGTAGCACTATACACCAGCCTGGGAGATGAAACAAGACTCTGATTCAAAAAATAAAAAAATTAAAAAACCTTCAGATGATTCTAACCACTAGCTTTAGAGTTGCTCAGCTGACTCCTAGTCAAGCAGCAATGAGTTATCCCTGCAAAACTCTGTCCAAATTGCAAAATGTGAGCAAAAGAAATGTTGTTATTGCTTTATGCCACTGTTTGGGGGTAGTTTGTTAGGCAGTATTACATAGCTGAAGCAATCCTCTTTCATCGGAGCTACATATTTCAACATAGAACTGAGAATACCAACACCCTCAATTCTATGTGAGAATTTGAACATAAATCCCAAGCCTATGGCTACCCAAATACTACAGAATTCTTCATAAAAACAAGCCTCATGACTTCTGCTTTCGACATTTCCCAAAAATAAGCCACTGAAGATTCTTGGCCCAGCACAAAGGTCCTCTGTCATCTCAAGCTCACTATTTCTCCCCAAGGAACTTTACTCCTCAATTTCCTAATAGCAGACTCCTTTTATGCATACATTTCAACATGTAAATAGGTGCCTCTGCATTGAAGGTAGGGCTAAGTAACTGTTCCAAAATTTCAGATGGAACATGAGATTCACTCAAATTCACACTTCAGGCCCAACTTGCTCCCATTATGTTTTATAACCACATCTGAAAGAGAAACCTTCTGAGAGGCTGTGATTTCATTCTCTGTCATGGCAATGTCATCTGGTGAATAAAGTGACCAGGCAATATAAATAAAAATAAAGGAAATTTTATTCTTGGAGGGACACATTTTCTTGTCAGAAATGTACTTTATGCGGGTTACAGGGCTGCAATAGAAGTAAAAAATGTTCATACTTCTTAGAAAGAATGTCACACTGCCAAGCTAACATTTAGTGGGGGTAAAGTAGAAGGGTTATTGACAGGGTTTGGCTCTATGTCCCCATCCAAATCTTATCTCAAATTGCAATCCCCATATGTCAAGGGAGGGACATGGTAGGAGGTGATTGGATCATGGGGGCAGTTTCCCTCATGCTCTTCTTGTGATACTGAATGAGTTTTCACAAGATCTGATGGTTTAAAGTGGCACTTCCTGCTTTTCTCTCTCTCTCTCAAGATAAGGAACTTATTGGGAACTGGAATAAAGGTTACTCTTGCTATACTTTAGCAAAGAGACTGGCAGCATTTTGCCCCTGCCCTAGAGATCTATGGAACTTTGAACTTGAGAGAGATGACTTAGGGTATCTGGTGAAAGAAATTTCTAAGCAACAAAGCATTCATGATGTGACCTGGCTTTCTCTAAAAGCTTACATTCAAGTGCATTCACAAAGAGATGATTTGAAACTGGAAGTGATATTTAAAAGAAAAACAGAGCATAAAGGTTTGGAAAATTCACATCCTGACCATGTGGTAGAAAAGAAAAGCCTATTTTTTGGGAAGAAATTCAAGCCAAAGCCAGCTCCAGAAATTTGCATATGTAACAAGCAGTCTAATATTAATACCTGAAACAATAGGGAAACTATCTCCAGGGCATTTGGGAGATCTTCACAGCAGTTCCTCCTATCATAGGCCTGGAGGCCTAGGAGAGAAAAATGGTTTTGTGGGCCAGGCCCAGGGCCACACTGCTCTGTGCAGTCTTGTGACATGGCACTCTGCATCTCAGATGCTCCAGCACCAGCCATGGTACAGCTCAGGCCACTACTTCAGAGGGTACAAGCTCCAAGCCTTGGCAGCTTCCATGTGGTGTTGGGCCTGTAGGTACACAGAAAACAAGAGTTGAAGTTTGGGAGCCTTTACCTAGATTTCAGAGGATATACAGAAATGCCTGGATGTTCAGGTAGAAGTCTGCTGCAAGGATAGAGCCCTCATTTCCTCTCTGCTAGGGCAATGCAGAGGAGAAATACGGGATTGGAACCCCCATACAGAGTCTCCACTGGGGCACTGCCTAGTGGAGCTGTTAGAAGAGCCCACTAACCTCCTAGATGCACTTACAACTTGTACTGTGCACCTGGAAAAGCCACAGGCATTCAATGGCAGCCCACGAAAGCAGCCACGGGGGTTGTACACTGCAGAGTCACAGGGGCAGAGCTGCCCAAGATCTTGGAAGCCCATCTCTTGCATCAGAGTTTGCTTCTGTGTCCTTACCCAAATCTCATCTTGAATTGTAATACACATATGTCAAGGGAGGGACCTAGTGGGCAGTAATTGGATAATGGGGGAATTTCCCCCATGCTGTTCTAGTGATAGTGAATGAGTTCTCACGAGATCTTATGGTTTAAAAGTGGCATTTCCTTCTTCGCTCTCTGTCTCTCTCCCTCCTCCTGCCATGTAAGACATGCCTTGCTTCCCCTTGGCCTTCTGCCATGATTATAAGTTTCCTGAGGCCTCCCCTGTCATGTAGAACTGTGAGTCAATTAAACCTTTTTCATTTATAAATTACCCAGTCTTCACAGAGATCTTCTCACACTTCCTTAGAGCAGTGTGAAAATGGACTAATACAGTTATAGAAAAAAACTTTTTATGCTTTATAAAACTATGAAAATCTATGAGTTAGAAGATCCTACACTAGACAATTAGAGAAGAACTGAAAGGATACTCCAAATAAGTGATATGGAAATAAATAAATCTCTTATTAAGAAATAAATGGGTTCTAAAATCAAGTGAAAAACTATATAACCTTCACCCTAACCCACAAGATTATATACACCCTCTATAGCAGAGAACTTTTAAACACAAAAATTGAAATTAATTATAAGATAATTAATTATGGAGATTCAGAAATTGAAGCAGGTACAATAGTTTTTTTTAATTTTTCTTATTGTTAACTTCATTTTATAAAAGCAGTACAAATTAGAGAGTTGTAGATATATACTCAACATAAATACACATTTGAAAATCATACATAAATACAATCGTACATAATATCTCCTAAGTTTGTTGCAATACTTTCATTTTGAGCAATGTTTGGCTTGATAATTTGTAAAGAATTATGGCTTTTTAATTTTAATAGATAATTATAACTAATAATAATTGTAGCTTCTTGCCATTTAGAATTCAATGGAACCAGTCACTGCACTAATTACTGACAGTATCTTACTCATCCTCATAACAACCCTTTGAGATACATATTATTATCTGTTATCTCCAGAGCAAAACAGCTTAAATAACTTTCTCAGTATCCTACAACTGGCAGAACCAGGCAACTAAGGGAGGCTACGTAACCCCAAACTTGTGTTCTGATCCCCTGAAATACATTCCTCCTATAGTCATGTGAACTGTGGCATCAAAACTTTTATGTTTAAGAAAGTCCTAAACACCTCAGTTTAGGGTTAAGAAGACTACAGCTCAATCTAATTGTAATTATTCCCCAATATGTCACTGACTCCTTCCCAGAAAAGAAACCAGTTATCTCCTTTCTCTCTCTGCAACAACCACTATGGCATTTCTTTTCAGAGGCCTTGCTTCTCTTATGTATTTTAGGAGTGAGATCCAGGGACTCCGGATTTAAGGAGTATCAGGAAGAGGGATTTGATTGTGGGGAAAAAAGTATTACTTCCATGCCAGCTTGACAACCACACCCCTTAAAACCCTGCCAACCTCCATATTCTCTTTTTTTAATTTTCTTAAGGAGATATTCAAAATATGTTCATGCCAATGCAATGACACTATATTTTACTTTCCTCTTATTGAAAAGGTCAAAGAATTTGGCTCTTAGAAAAGGAAGCAATGGTAGGCAAATTCCAAATGTAGACACTTCTAACTGATTTGGGCAGAAAGGACATTCCAAGTTTATTGAGTACTCAGCTACAGAATCATTATTAGCCAGCTTTCCATGATTAGCAGTGCCAGAGACTTGAAATTAATGTAAATGTGATATTTTCACTTTAAAAGGATGACCACAGAGTTTTAATCTTGTCTATTAGCATGAACAATTTATCCTTAATATGCCACATATTTTAGTAATTGAAAATTATATGATTTAATTTGTTCTCAGGCAACATTTGTGGGGTGGTTAATTTAATCATTAACATATAATTAAAAGTAGAAACTCACAAATAAAAGAATATCATCAAACATCCTTTACAGACTGCAGTACATATGACAGATGATTGGTTTAAAAGAGCAACAGCAATCCTTGCCATGATCTTTTGCAATGGAATCTTGTAAGCTCTTCCCTTCAGGAGGCACTTATATCTTCTCCCCATGTTTCTTTACTGGAGTTATGACTTCTTCAACCAGTAAAATGTGGCAAAAATGATAGTGTACCAATTTCAGGTCCACCTCTCAAAAGTCCTAGTAGCTTTCACTTTTCCTCTTGGAACCCAACCTATACTCCACCCACCCCTGCCACTGATAGGCAGGCAATGCCTGCTAGAGCAACCAGCCCAGCAGGCAGTCTTGCTTCTGTGTGAACTCAGCTGGAGTGTGCAGCTTCCTATTGTCCTGCTTGAGCATGCCCCCACCACTGGTAGCCAGGTGGGCAACATTTGCTAGAGCTTCTGACCCAGCAGCCACACTTCTATGTGAACTCAGGTGGAGGGCACAGCCTCCTGATATTCCAGGAAATATTTGATCAGCAAGGCACATGACCTTACCACTCCCACCACCAACAGCCAGGTAGGCAACACCTGCTAGAAATTCCAGCCCAGAAGCCCTACATCTGCCTCAATTTGCCAAGGGCACAGGCTCCTTTTTTTAACTAGAAATATCCAAATAGCAGTGCTGACAACCCCACCCACTCCCACCTTCCATAGCCAGATAGGTCACATCCACTAGAGTTTCCAAGAAAATTGTTCCACTTTGGCCTGAACTCTGCTGGTGGATGCAACCTCATCTTTCCCCAGAAAGTACACTAATAGAAGATTAAGGCCAGCTTGACAAGGAAACAGCTTGTCGGCCAACTGCAGCCCCAGTCTGAACAAGTCCCATGCACCAGAATACCCAACAAAAAAAGTGCAGACACTACACAATAATTGGAGGGGGCTTCTCCAAGACCCAGGAAAAGTCTAGAATCGAAGATGGTCAACCAAACCCACCTTATACTATAATCAAACTCCCAAGGGCATCGATGAAGAAAAAGACAAAACAATCCACCCAAAGGACACCAACTTCAAAGACTGAAAAAACATCAGCCCACACAAATGAGAAAGAACCAGCACAAGAACTCTTGGCAACTCAAAAAGCCAGGGTGCCTTCTTTTCTCTAAATGATCATACTGATTCTCCAGGAAAAAGGTCTTAACCAGGCTGAGATAGCTGATGACAGAAATAGATTCAGAATACGGATGGGGGAAAAGAAGCAGCTTGCCACTGCAAACTCTGTGAGAAAGACAAAAAACTGCGGGAGCTCAAAATGTGAAGGAGGAAAGTCTTTCTCTAGACATATATCCTCACTGGCGACCTGAAAATCCAGATCATGGGAGAAGGATTTAACCTTACCTAGACCTGAAATGAATTTAAAGAGCCAAGCAAAATATAAAAGTAGAAGAAGCAGCAGAAAGAACCCGTAGGCACTCCTGTTCCCCAAGGAAGCCATTTCTGACTTTATCTCATAGGGGACCTTGGGGAGGGCTGCCATTGAAATTGAGAGGGAGCACAGGGAGAAGGCAACTTCCAGCTGAACTTCATAATAATTTCAACTGGGTGTGAATTTTCCTGGACAGAATCTAGGGGTGGTGGAGCAAATGAGATGTGCAGATATGAGCATAGAAGCTGTGGCAGGCAGGGACGGACAGGACCTGAAAGCTCTTTTTTGCTTTCTCAGTGGGCAGGCTTGTACCCTGGTGCAAAATCTCAGCCATGCTCACCAGCTGCCTGGACATAAAACTCAGTGCTGTTGGTGGGGCATGGTGGGAGTAAAACTGGCCTTGCTGGCTGCACGGAAGCTAGATGAAGCCTATCACTGCTGACCTTTCTCCACTTCCCTGGCAGCCAGTATGACACAACAGAGACATCCATAATCCTCCTGGAAACATAACTCGATTGTCTTGAGAACCATGCCCCCATTCCCCACAGCAGCTGCAGCAAGCTCTGCCCAAGGAAAGCCTTGAGTTCAGACAGCCTTAAACCACCCCCCACCTGGTGGTCTTTCTCTACCCACCCTGGCAGCCAAAGACAAAAGACATAATCTCTTAGGAGTTCTATGGCTCTGCCCATTGTCTGAGAAACTTAAATACTTATCCAGGTGACCTTAAGGAAAGGTTGTATCCCTACTATACTACTGCAGCTGATGCACCTCTGGAAAGTACCACCTCCTGGTTAAAGGCCAACCAACTCAAGTCATTATAGCAACTCATAAAAGAACAACGCCACTCCAAGAAAAAAGAAAACAACAGCTAATTCCACAATCTGTAACATTCTGGCTAACCAAAGGTCTTGAGTCTGTCCATGTGACAATTTCACTGCTACCACAACCGGCATTTGAGTAAAACTGCACACTAAATAAAACTACAACCAAAGACCATCATAGAGTCCACTTCACTCCCCTGCTGCCTCCATTGGAGCAGGTGCTGATATCCAAGGCTGAGATATCTGAAGACAGGCCACATCAAAGGACTCTTTGAAGACACTTCCCTAGTACCAGCCCAGAGCTTGGTAATTCCATTGGGTGGCTAGACCCAGCAGGGCAATAACAATTACTCCAGTTCAACTCTCAGGAAGCACCATCCCTAGCAGAAGGGGAAGAAAACCACATCAAGGGATCATCCTGTGGGACAAAAGAACCTGAATAGCCGGCCTTGTGCCCCAGATCTTTCCACGAAAACAGTCTACCCAAATGAGAAGGAATCAGAAAAACAATTCTGGTAATATGACCAAGCAAGGTTTGTTAGCACACTCAAAAGATCACACTAGCTCTCCAGCAATGGATCCAAACCAAGAAGAAATCTCTGAATTGCCAGAAAAAGAATTTAAAAGGTTGATTATTAAGCTACTCAAGGAAGCACTAGAGAAACATGAAAAACAACTTAAAGAAATGTTAAAAATTATACAGGATATGGATAAAAAATCTCCCAAGAAATTGATAGCATAGATTAAAAAACCATCACAACTTCTTGAAATCAAAGACATACTTGGGGAATTGCAAAATACATTACAAAGTTTCAACAATAGAATCAAGCAAGTAGAAATACGAACTTTAGAGCCCAAAGACAAGGATTTTGAATTAACCCAAACCAACAAAGACAAAGAAAAAAGGATTTTAAAAATGAACAAAGAATATGCATTCTATTCATCAGCACATGGAACAATCTTCAAGATAGACCATATGATAGGACACAAAATAAGTCTCAATAAATTTAAGAAATTCAAAATTATATCAAGCACTCTCTCAGTCTACCATGGAATAAAATTGGAAATCAACTCCAAAAAGAACCCTCGAAACTATTCAAATACATGGAAATTAAATAACCATATCCTGAATGGTCACTGGGTCAACAATGAAATCAAGATGAATATTTAAAAATTCTCTGAACCGAACCACAATAGTGGCACAACTTATCAAAACCTCTGTGATACAGAAGAAGTGGTGCTAAGAAGAAAGCTTATAGCATTAAACATCTACATCAAAAAGGCTGAAAGAGCACAAATAGACAATATAAGGTCACATCTCAAGGAACTAGAGAAACAAGAGCAAACCAAACCCAAACCCAGCAGCAGAAAAGAAATAACAAAGACCAGAGCAGAAGTAAATGAATTAAAAAAAAATACAAAAGATAAATGAAGCAAAAAGTTGGTTCAAAGGTGATAGACCATTAATGAGATTAACCAAGAATAGAAGACAGAAGATCCAAATAAATTCAATTAAAAATGAAACGGGAGATATTATAACCCATACCACAGGAAATAAAACAGAATATGGATAGGAATGAAGATCTCTGAGATTCAGGAGAACGTTGAAACCCACTCCAAGAAATGTAAGAATCAAAATAAAACAATACAGAAGCTGATAGACAAAATAGCCAGTGTGGAAAAGAATGTAACCAACCTGACACAGCTGACAAACACACTACAAGAATTTTATAATGAAATTGCAATTATTAACAGAGGAATAGATCAGGAAGAGAAAATAATCTCACAGCTCAATGACTGGCTTTCTGAAATAAGACAGTCAGAAAAGAATGAAATAAAAGAGTGAAATGGAACAAACAAAATCTCCAAGAAATACAGGATTATGTAAAAAGACAGAATTTATCAATCATAGGCATCACTGAAGAAATAGCACTGAAGAAAAGGCATCACTGAAGAAAGAAAACCACTTAGGAAACATATTTCAGGATATCATCCATGAGAACTTCCTCAACCTAGCTATAGAAGCCAACATTCAAATTTAAGAAATTCAGAGGGGCCAGGTGTGGTGGCTCACACCTGTAATCCCAGCACTTTGGGAGGCCAAAGTGAGAGGATCATGTGAGGCCCAGAATTCTAGAGCAGCCTGGCCAATATGGACAAACGTGGTCTCTACTAAAAAACTACAAAATTTAGCTGGGCATGGTGGTGCATGTGTGTAATTCCAGCTACTCAGGAGGCTGAGGCACAAGAATCACTTGAACCCAGGAGCCAAAGGATGCAGTGAGCCAAGATTATACCACTGAACTCTAGCCTGGGCAACAGGGGAAGACTTTGTCAGAAAAAAGAAATGCAGAGAACTCCCACAAGATACTTCACAAGAAAGACATCTTCAAGACACATAGCAGATTTTCCAGGGTCAAAATGAAAACAAAAATGTTGAAGGTAGCTAGAGAGAAAAACCAGGTCACCTAGAAAGGGAACATCATCAAGCTAACATCAGACCTATCAGCACAAATCCTGCAAGCCAGAAGATACTGATGGCCTATATTCAACATTCTTAAGAAAACAAATTCCAACAGAAGTTTAATATCTGGCTGATATGGTTTGGTTGTGTCTCCACCCAAATCTTATCTTTAATTATAACTTCCACAATTCCCACAAGGAATCTGGTTGGGGGTAATTAAATTATGGGGCAGGTCTTTCCTGTGCTATTCTCATGATAGTGAATAAAACCAGATCTGATGGTTTTAAAAATGGGAGTTTCCATGCCCAAGCTCTCTTTCTCTTTGCCTGCCACCATGCACTTAAGATTGACTTGCTTCTCCTTGCCTTCTGCCACAACTGTGAGGCCTCCCCAGCCACATGGAGCTGTAAGTCCATTAAACTTTCTTTTGTAGATTGCCCAGTCTCGGGTACATCTTTATCAGCAGCATGAAAATGAACTAACATAGTAAATTATACATAGTAAATTATAGTGCCCTATAAAGTAGGGCACTACTGAAAAGATACCCGAAAATGTAGAAGTCACTTTGGAACTGGGTAACAGGCAGAAGTTGGAATAGTTTGAAGGGCTCAGGAGAAGACAGAAAAATGTGGGAGGGTTTGGAACTTCCTAGAGACTTGTTGAATGGCTTTGCCCAAAATGCTGAAAATGATATGGACAATGAAATCCAGGCTGAGATGGTCTCACATGAATATGAGAAACTTGTTGGGACTTGGAGCAAAGATGACTCTTGTTATGTTTTAGCAAAAAGACTGGTGGCATTTTGCCCCTGCCCTAGAGATACGTGGAACTTTAAACTTGAGAGAGATAATTTAGGATATCTGGCAGAGGAAATTTCTAAGCAGCAAAGCATTCAAGTGATGACTTGGGTGCTGTTAAAGGCATTCAGTTTTAAAAGGAAAACAGAGCATAAAAGTTTGGAAAATTTTCAGCCTGACAATGCAATAGAAAACAAAACAAACATTATCTGAGGAGAAATTCAAACTAGTTGCAGAAATTTGCATAAGTAATGAGAAGCCAAATGTTAATTGACAAGACAATAGGGAAAACGTCTCCAGGCATGTCAGAGACCTGTGAGGCATCCCGTTCCATCACAGGCCTGGAGGCCTAAGAGGAAATAATGGTTTTGTGGGCTGAACCCAGGGCTCCCCTCCTGTGTGCAGCTTAGTGATTTGGTGCCCTGCATCCCAGCTGCTCTAGCCATGGATAAAAGAGGCCAAGGTGCAGCGTAATCAGAGGCTTTAGAGGGTGCAAGCTCCAAGCCTTGGCAGCTTCCACATGGTCTTGAGCCTGCAGGTACACAGAAGTCAAGAACTGAAGTTTGAAAACCTCTACCTAGATTTCAGAGGAAGTTTGCTACAGAGGCTGGGCCTTCATGAAGAACCTCTGCTAATGCAGTGTGAAAGGGAAATGTGGGATCATAGCGCCCACACAGAGTCCCTACTGGGGCACTGCCTAGAGGAGCTGTGAGAAGAGGGCCATCCTCCAGACCCTGAAACAGTAGATCCACTGACAGTTTGCACAATGTGCCTGGAAAAGCTGCAGACACTCAATGCTAGCCCACGAAAGCAGCCAGGAGGGAGGCTATACACTGCAAAGCCACAAGGGTGGAGCTGTCCAAGGTTGTAGGAGCCCACCTTTTGAATCAGCATGACCTAGATGTGAGACATTGAGTGAAAGCAGATCATTTAGGAGCTTTAAGATTTGACTGTCCTGCTGGATTTTGAACTTGCATGGGGCCTGTAGCCCCTTTGTTTTGCCAAATTTCTCCCAGTCAGAATGGCTGTATTTTCCCAATGCTTTTATCCCAATTGTATCTAGGAAGTAACTAACTACCTTTTGATTTTACAAGCTCATATGCAAAAGGGACTTGCTTTGTCTCAGATGAGACGTTGGACTATGGACTTTTGAGTTAATGCCGAAATAAGTTAAGACTTTGGGAAACTGAGGACTCTTCCAAGATGGCAGAATAGGAACAGCTCCAATCTACAGCTCCCAGTGAGATAGATGCAGATGAGTGATTTCAGCATTTCCAACTGAGGTATCAGGTTCATCTCATTGAGACTGGCTGGACAGTAGATGAAGCACACAGAGGGTGAGGCAAAGCAGGGTGGGGTGTTGCCTCACCTGGGAAGCACAAGGGGTCAGGGGATTTCCCTTTCCTAGCCAAGGGAAACCATGAGAGACTGTACTAGGAGGAACGTTATACTCCTGCCCAAATACTGCACTTTTCCCATGGTCTTTGCAACCAGCAGACCAGGAGATTCCCTCCAGTGCCTGACTCAAGGGATCCCATGCCCATGGAGCCCAGCAAGCTAAGATTCACTGGCTTGAAATTCTTGCTGCTAGTGCAACAGTCTGAGATCCACCTGGGATGCTGGAGCTTGGTGTTGGGAGAGGGGCGTCTGCCATTGCTGAGGCTTGAGTAGGTGGTTTAATGCCCACAGTGTAAACAAAACTGCCGGGAAACTTGAACTGGGTGGAGCTCACCACAGCTCAGCAAGGCCAACTTCCTCTCTAGATTCCACCTCTGTTGGCAGGGAATATCTGAATAAAAGGCAACAGTCCCAGTCAGGGATTTATACATAAAATCCTCATCTCCCTGGGACAGAGCACCTGGGAAAAGGGACAGCTGTGGGCAAAGCTTCTACAGACTTATATGCCCCTGCCTGACAGCTCTGAAGAGAGCATGTTTCTCCCAGCACAGTGTTCAAGCTCTGATAATGGACAGACTGCCTTCTCAAATGTGTCCCTGACCCCCGTGTAGTCTGACTGGGAAACACATTCCAGTAGGGGCTGACAGACAGCTCATACAGGAGAGTTCTGGCTGGCATCTAGTGGGTGCCCCTCTGGGATGAAGCTTCCAGAGGAAGAATCAGGCAGCAATATTTGCTGTTCTGCAGCTTCTGCTAGTGATACCCAGGCAAAAAGGGCCTGGAGTGGACTTCCAGCAAACTCCAACAGACGTGCAACTGAAGGTCCTGTCTGTTAGAAGGAAAACTAACAAACAGAAAGGAATAGCACCAACATCAACAAAAAGGACATCAGCACCAAAACCCTATTCATAGGTCACCAACATCAAAGACCAAAGGTAGATAAAACCACAAAGATGGGGAGAATCCAGAGAAGAAAGGTTGAAAACTCCAAAAACCAGAACATCTCTTCTCCTCCAAAGGATCACAACTCCTTGCCAGCAATGGAACAAAACTGGACAGAGAATGAATTTGATGAGTTGAAAGAAGTAGGCTTCAGAAAGTGGGTAAAACAAACTTCTCCTTGCTAAAGGAGCATGTTCGAACCCATCACAAGGAAGCTAAAAACCTTGAAGAAAGGTTAGAGGAATGGCTAAATTAAATAACCAGTGTAGAGAAGAAAATAAATGACTCGATGGAACTGAAAAATACAGCACGAGAACTTCACGAAGCATAAACAAGTTTCCATGGCTGATTTGATCAAGTAGAAGAAAGGATATCAGTGATTGAAGATCAAATTAATGAAATAAAGCAAGAAGACAAGATTAGAGAAAAAAGAGTGAAAAGAAACTAACAAAACCTCCAAGAAATACGGAGCTATATGAAAAGACCAAATTTATGTTTGATTGGTGTACCTGAAAGTGATGGGGAGAATGGAACCAAGTTAGAAAACACTCTTCAGGATATTATCCAGGAGAACTTCCCAACCTAGAAAGGCAGGCCAACATTCAAATTCAGGAAATACAGAGAATACCACAAAGATATTCCTCAAGAAGAGCAACCCCAACATACATAATCATCAGATGTACCAAGGTTGATATGAAGGAAAAAAAATGTTAAGGGCAGTCGGAGGGAAAGGCTGGGTTGCCCACAAAGGGAAGCCCATCAGATTAACAGTGGATCTCTTGGCAGAAACCCTACAAGCCAGAACAGAGTGGGGGCCAATATTCAACAATCTTAAAGAAAAGAATTTTCAACCCAGAATTTCATATCCAGCCAAACTAAGCTTCATAAGCAAAGGAGAAATAAAATCCTTTACAGACAAGCAAATGCTGAGAGATTTTGTCACCACCAGGCCTGCCTTACAAGAGCTCCTTGATGGAAGCACTAAACATGGAAAGGAACAGCTGGTACCAGCCACTGCAAAAACACGTCAAATTGTGAAGAACATTGATACTATGAAGAAATTGAATCAACTAACGGGCAAAACAACCAGCTAGCATCATAATGACAGGATCAAATTTAAACATAACAATATTAACCATAAATATAAACAGGCTAAATGGCCAAATTAAAAGATTATTATTTTTTTTATATAAACTGGCAAACTGGATAAAGAGTCAAGATCCATCAGTGTGCTGTATTCAGGAGACCCATCTCACACGCAAAGACACACATAGGCTCAAAATAAAGGGATGGAGGAACATCTACCAAGCAAATAGAAAGCAAAAAAGAAGCAAGGGTTGCAATCCTAGTCTCTGATAAAACAGATTTTAAACACAAAGATCAAAAGAGACAAAGAAGGCCATTACATAATGGTAAAGGGATTAATTCAACAAGAAGAGCTAACTATCCTAAATATATATGCACCCAATATAGGAGCACCCAGATTGATAAAGCAAGTTCTTAGAGACCTTCAAAGAGACTTAGACTCCCACACAGTAATAATGGGAGACTTTAACACTCTGTCAATATTAGACAGATCAATGAGACAGAAAATTAACAAGGATATCCAGGAATTGAACTCAGTTCTGCACCAAGAAGAACTAATAGACATCTACAGAACTCTCCACCCCAAGTCAACAGAATAAACATTCTTTTCAGCACCACATCACACTTATTCTAAAATTGACCACATAACTGGAAATAAAACACTCCTCAGCAAATGTGAAAGAACAGAAATCACAACAAACTGTCTCTCAGACCACAGTGCAATCAAATTAGAACTCAGGATTAATAAACTCACTGAAAACCACACAACTACATGGAAACTGAACAACCTGCTCCTGAATGACTACTGGGTAAATAACAAAATGAAGGCAGAAATAAAGATGTTCTTTGAAACCAATGAGAACAAAGACACAATGTACCAGAATCTCTAGGACACATTAAAAGCAGTGTGTAGAGGGAAATTTATAGTACTAAATGCCCACAAGAGAAAGCAGAAAAGATCTAAAATTGGCACCCTAACATCAAAATTCAAAGAACTAGAGAAGCAAGAGGAAACAAATTCAAAAGCTAGCATAAGGTAAGAAATAACTAAGATCAGAGCAGAACTGAAGGAAATAGAGACACAAAACCCTTCAAAAAATCAACGAATCCAGGAGCTGGTTTTTTGAAAAGATCAACAAAATAGATAGACCACTAGCAAGACTAATAAACAGGAAAAGAGAGAAGAATCAAATAGACACAATAAAAAATGATAAAGGGGATATCACCACTAATCTTGCAGAAATACAAACTACCATCAGATAATACTATAAACACCTCTATGCCAATAAACTAGAAATCTAGAAGAAACGGATAAATTCCTGGACACATACACCTCCTCAAGACTAAACCAGGGAGAAGTCGATTCTCTGAATAGACCAATAACAGGTTCTGAAATTGAGGCAATAATTAATGGCTACTAACCAAAGAAAGTCCAGGATCAGAAGGATTCACAGCCAAATTCTAACAGAGGTACAAAGAGGAGCTGATACCATCCTTTCTGAGAGTATTCCAATCAATAGAAAAAGAGGAAAACCTCCCTAACTCATTTTATGAGGCCAGTCTCATCTGATACCAAAACCTGGCAGAGACACAACAAAAAAAGGGAGTTTTAGACCAATATCCCTGATGAACACCAATGCAAAAATCCTCAATAAAATACTGGCAAACTGAATCCAGCAGCACATCAAAAAGCTTATCCACCACGATCAAGTTGGCTTCATCCCTGGGATGCAAGCCTGGCTCACCATATGCAAATCAATAAACATAATCCATCACATAAACAGAACCAATGACAAAAACCACATGATCATCTCAATAGATGCAGAAAACACCTTTGACAAAATTCACAGCACTTCATGCTAAAAACTCTCAATAAACTAGGTATGGATGAAACGAATCTCAAAATAAGCGCTATTTATGACAAACCCACTGAATGGGCAAACCTGGAAG
Organism: Piliocolobus tephrosceles; assembly: GCF_002776525.5. NCBI lineage: Eukaryota > Metazoa > Chordata > Mammalia > Primates > Cercopithecidae > Piliocolobus > Piliocolobus tephrosceles. Next base: position 373,917 of record NW_022302087.1, on the reverse strand, counting down.
CATTCCCTTTGAAAATCAGCACAAGACAAGGATGCCCTCTCTCACTACTCCTCTTCAATATAGTATTGGAAGTTCTGGCCAGGGCAATCAGGCAAGAGAACGAAATAAAGGTATTTAATTAGGGAAAGAGGAAGTCAAATTGTCTTTGTTTACAGATGACATGATTGTATATTTAGAAAACCCCATTGTCTCAGCCCAAAATCTCCTTATGCTGATAAACAACTTCAGCAAAGTCTCAGGATACAAAATCAATGTGCAAAAATCACAAGCATTCCTATACACCAACAACAGACAAACAGAGAGCCAAATCATGAGTGAACTCCCATTCACAATTGCTACAAAGAGAAAAAAATACCTAGGAATCCAACTTACAAGGGATGTGAAGGACCTCTTCAAGAAGAACTACAAACCACTGCTCAACGAAATAAAATAGGACACAAACAAATGGTAGAACATTCCATGCTCATGGATAGGAAGAATCAATATCATAAAAATCAATATCATAAAAAAAATTTATGATCAATATCAATATCATAAAAAAAATCAATATCAAAAAAACCATACTTCCAGAAGTAATTTATAGATTCAATGCTATTCCCATCAAGCTACAATTGACTCTCTCCAAGAATTGGAAAAAACTACTTTAAAGTTCATATGGAACCAAAAAGGAGCCCCCATAGGCAAGACAATCCTAAGCAAAAGGAACAAAGCTGGAGGCATCACGCTACCTGACTTCAAACTATTTTACAAGGCTATAGTAACCAAAAGAGCATGGTACTAGTACCACAACAGATATGGACCAATGGAACAGAACAGAGGCCTCAGAAATAACACCACACATCTACAACCATCTGATCTTTGACAAACCTGACAAAAACAAGCAATGGGGAAAGGATTCCCTATTTAATAAATGGTGCTGGGGAAAATTGACAAATGGCATCTAATTAAACTAAAGAGCTTCTGCACAGCAAAAGAAAATTTTCAAAAGTAAACAGACAACCTACAGAATGGGAGAAAATATTTGCAAACTATACATCAGATAAATGTTCAGTATCCGGAACATACAAGGAACTTAAACAAATGTGCAAGCAAAAAAAAAAAAAATAACAAATAACCCCGTTAAAAAATGGACAATGACATGAATGGATTCTTTTCAAAGGAAAACATACATAAGGCCAACAAGCATATTAAAAAATGTCCAATATTGCTAATCATTAGATGAATACCAATAAAAAAGCCAAAAACATATCATCTCACACCAGTCAAAATGGCTATTATTAAAAAGTAGAAAAATAACAGATGATGGCGAGGTTGCAGGAAAAAGGAATGCTTATACACTGTGGGGTGAAGTGTAAATTAGTTCAACCATGGAAAGCAGTGTGGTGATTCCTCAAAGAGCTACAATTACCATTTGACTCAACAATCCCATTACTGGGTATATATCCAAAGGAATCATTCTACCATAAAGACATGTGCACATGTATGTTCATTGCAGCACTATTCACAGTAGCATAAGTATGGAATCAACCTAAATGCCCATTAATAATGAACTGGATAAAGAAAATGTGGTACATATACACTGTGGAATGCTATGCAGTCATAAAAAGAATGAGATTGTGTGATTTGCAGAAACATGGATGGAACTAAAGGCCATTATCCTTAGCAAATCAACACAGTAACTGAAAACCAAATATTGCATGTTCTCACTCATACGTGGGAGCTAAATAATGAGAACACATATACACAAAGAAGGGAAAAACAGACACAGGCCTACTTGAGTATGAAGGTGGGAGAAGGGAGAGGTGCAGCAAAAAAAAAACAAGCAACTATTGGGTACCATGTTTATATACCTGGATGACAAAGTAATCTGTACAACAAACTCCCAAGTCATTAGTTTACCTATATAACAAACCTGCACATGTATTCCTAAATGTAAAACAAAAGTTAAAATGTTTTTAAAAATCAATGACTAAAGAAAAAAAAAAGAAAAATACCTCAGCCTGGGCTATACCATAAGGATATATCCTGTAGGAAGAAAGGTCCCAGCTTCTGGCTTTCTCACCAGGGCCTCAGACATACAGATGAGGATATATTAGGCCCAGTTGATCCCCTAAGTAAATAAAAAGCATGAGTGATGCCACGCAAGAGCGGCATGAACATTCCATAGCCAGACCACAGAATTGTGAGACATAATAAATCATTGCTTTAAGCCACTAAGTTTTGGGATGGTTTATTAACCAATACAGTGGATTAAGTTAATCCAAAAATAAGTTTGGCTCTTGTTGCTTTAGCCCTCACAAACCATTTGTAAAGTTTAATCATGGTGAGAATAGTTAGCCTCCTAAATTAATGCATGTTTACATTTATAGATTAATTGACATCCTTATTCAGTATCAGATACAGACAAGATCTTAGATACTACTCTTATCCACAGTTAATAAAGAAATAATGTTCTAATCCTAGCACTTTGGGAGGCCGAGACGGACGGATCACGAAGTCAGGAGATGGAGACCATCCTGGCTAACACTGTGAAACCCCGTCTCTACTAAAAAGTACAAAAAAACTAGCCGGGCGAGGTGGTGGGCGCCTGTAGTCCCAGCTACTCGGGAAGTTGCGGCAGGAGAATGGCGTAAACCCGGAAGGCGGAGCTTGCAGTGAGCTGAGATCCGGCCACTGCACTCCAGCCCGGCGGCAGAAGAAAAACCCGGCCACAGAAAAAGACTCCGTCAAAAAAAAAAAAAAAAAAAAAAAAGAAATAATGTTCTATATTGATTACCTTGCCTAAAAGAATCAGTCTATTGCTTAGAATCATGTTGCAGCTTTGATGAAAACTCTTTTTTCCTTTGAAACACAAATGTCAGATAGTGCCACATCCCTCCAATGGATGAAAGGAAGACCCCTTATCCTTCTAAATCCTCTGCTAAGCCTAAAATATTTGACTCAAACTCCAGGGGTCTCAAAATTTAAAACCTTTACAATAAAGTCATGCTTCCCGAGAAAGACAACAAATACTAGTGGGAAAAAAAAAAAAAAAAAAAAAAAAAAAAAAAAAACCTTGCCTTGTATTGAGTCTAATTTACAATCCACTCACACTTGAACTGCCAGTGTCATTTAGTTAAGAACTAAACATGACCTTGAAGGGTCGCTGGTTCAGTGTTTTCAAATACTGTTTTTAATCCATAGGTATTTTCTTTTCTTCCCATATGCCTTATTTTTCCCAGAATCAAAAGAGTTAAGGAATTTCCCACCTTAATAATGACTTGGTTAAGAAGTATTAGAGTTAGAGGATAATTTCATTTTATTTTTTATAGTGATGTGCTGGTAAATGTTTAAAACCAATTCTCTGTAAAAAGAAGTGTGTGCATATAAATATATAAGCAATTTTACTATAAATTTTCATGATATAAAATATGCATAGCACACAATTTATAAAACACAGTAAAAGAATATTTATTATAAATTCTATGTAGCCAATGATTCTCCCAGAAAACATTCATTAATATTTGTATTTTTTTATCTGTAGCCAACTTATGGTACAAACCAACCATGATTTGCCAAATGGAATTGTGTTCCAATCCAGTAACTCTTTTCTCAATAAATTTATTATCATTTAATGTGCTATATGACTAAGCTACTTCTCTCACTTTTGTACAAATTATATCCAGTAAATTGAAACTTCTTTTATTTTCAGCACAAGACATGACATATGTTTAAGTTTAATCTTCATTACTTACATTTACTTATCACATTCTTCAGTCTAGATAATCAACAAAACAAGAAATCAAACCCATATGATAATATTTGCAGATTTCTGTGGTACATGCCACGGTTTAAATGTGTCCTCTAAAGACCATGTGTTAGAAATTTAAGCTAGACCTAAGCAGGAAGGAATAGGACAAAGAAATTAAATTTGGAGAAGGAATATTCACAGCTTTGTACGTGTATGGAATTTTTCTTTACCTTAATCTCTTATATTCCTATCCCCTTGCTCTACTCTTTATGGACACTGTTCTCCCTCCATGTGATGAGATAAAAACCCTCCCAATTTTTTACACAGGCTCCAGGACAGAGGCAGTTGAGATGAATGACTTTTAAACTCTAGCACTGCAGTGATACTCAGTCAGGAGTACTTCTAAAGAACTCATTAACACATCAGGTTAATATCCCATTTGGCTGTTAAAGTATGCAGAAAATGCTCTTCTGTATTTACTTTGTAGACTTTCAAACCCCATTAAGAGTGTACATATTCAAGCTTGAATTTTCACACTTGACTCTGGCCAAGCTTCTGAGTGATAAACACTGATTTCTTTTATTTCCTTGGCTTTATTTGGCTACAAGCATGTGGCTTCTCTGGAACCTTCTTTGAACCTAAAATGCTTTCTCTGCTTGAATGTATTTATGGTCTTTGCCTTAATTTTCTGTATTTTTGTCTGTATGGGTCTTTCTAGTCTTCCTCCTTAGAGGATAATCTCTTTGAGAGGACGATTGGTGTTTTATTCTTCTTCATATTCTCTGAAGACACAGTGCCTTGCACGAATCAAGCTGATGTTTTGTAAGGTATCTTATACCATCTATGCAAGGCAAGGCCCGAGGTCTTTGTCTTCTATTTTAGAAATGCACAAGGCTGAAGAACTGAAGAATTATCCCCTATTATATCTAGGTAAAAATCAAATCGACATCAAGCAAATAAACCTTATTCTGACTCTAAGGACTCTTCCCCTTAATAAATAGTCTTCTTTATTTGAAAAAATAAAAAAATAAAGCTCAGTATCAGGTACCAGAAAACTCTATCTGGTCAGTCCTAGGTGTCAAAAACAAAGTTAATAGGAAGCATAAATCATTTTTAGTCATAAATTGAAGAGAGTAATTTTTAAACAAATCTTACATGATAAATATCATTGTCATTGAGTTCAGGAGTTATCTGAGAGATTTTACCTTTTCCCTTTCATCTTGTAGTTTTAAAAACAGGGGAGTGGGGTGCTTTCTAAACATGCTTGTCTATTATATAAAGTGCAGAGGATACAAATATTAGTAAAATACTGACTCTATCTTTAAAGAGCCACAGTCAACTGGAAAAATAGAACTGTATCCTTGATTAGGAAAGAACCACAAACATTTCTGTGTCAAGCCAGAAGAAAAGCTTCCAAAATTTATTGTCCATTCATTCTGTGCCAGACACTGGCTAGGTATTTTGTATATGTTCACTCACTTGCTACTATGCATACTGTGCACTGCACTGACTATGTTAGCTTATATGGCTGTGGGGCTTATCTTCCCAGTGGCCTTATAAACTGCCTTATGCCTACTATGCCTCTTCTATGTAATTTATACCTCAACAAACAATCCTAAGTGACAAAATATTTGAAGGGGGATCTAATGCTTTTTCAAGCCTACTCTATCAGAATAATTACATAATGAATTAATCAGCTTTTGCTACTACAATAATCTTGCATACCAAATGTAGTGACTTACAAAAGTATTTACTTTTCTCTCCAATGAGTCTGCAAACTGGCTGTGCCGTCTCTGTGTAAGGCTGAAGTTTGGATTTTCAAGACTTCCTCAGACATATTCTTTCAGGATTTTTCTAGTCTGAAGGGACAATGGCTTCTTGGGGGATGCTATTTAAAATGACCATTTATTTACAGGAGCATAAGAATTATCTCTAAGGTCATAGCTTTCAACTGGCACAGTAACTTATCTGCCCTCATTCCACACCAAATTGATTCACATGCTGAAACCCAGATCAATGGGTGGGAAGTATACGCCCTTCACTCACCTATTGCAAGACCACATGGCAGAAGAGACTGAAGAATGGAAAACAATTTACCACACATGGTTTATTTCATTTAGCTCTCCATAGAAGAATGTATTCATACCCCCATTAAAAGCATGAGTAAACTAAAGCTCTGAGAAATTAAGATCCAAAGTCACATAACAAATGAGAGCAAAACTAAGAATTTAAACAAGATGTAGATTTGATTTTATGGAGCACTTACTATTTTCATGGCAGCAGTAACCTCCTTTATAGCACTCATATTCCTAGATTAAAAAGAAAAGTTGAGATTTTGCAGGTGATAGAGCTCTTTTTGCTCTAAAATAGATCAAGATACAAAACAAATGAAGGTATTCATAGTCTATAGCATCAATCACTCCTCTGGTCTTAGCCCTAAAAAAAGAACTGGATTTGGCCTTAAAGTGACTCTCCCTTCCATTGTTACAGAAAGTATCTATTGTGGCTGCAGTCAGTGGACTCCACATAGCATGTGCTGCTAATTAGCCATGTGTGGTGGCTTAAAATAAAATCTTTTATGAGACTTGCAAAGTCAGTTTAACTTTCTTTCTAGCTAAAGAGGGAGACTGCAGCAAGCAACAGTGATAGTATGTCATTTTAATTCAGTTCTTCACAAATAAAGATGAGAAATTCACCATTAGAAGGTGAATTTTGACACAGGTTTGATTTTTTATGAATGTTCTGTGAATATGGGCCAGAATCTATTATGACCAAGAGATTATGTTGGATAACCAATGAACATGAGAGGGTCACACTGGGTCAAGGAAAACTTGACCCAAGCTACCATCCCTCCATAGATGGGGGCTTATGTCCAAGACTTTGGCTTCTAAGCAACATTCTCTCATGCACTGTTATCCACATTTGCCAGCTTTTAAAAATCACATTGGAGTGCTGATTAAAATTACAGATTGTCAAGGTCACTTCCCTGGAGAATTTGATTCAGTAGATAGCATATGCTCTGGTAACCTCATGATCAAACCAGCATGGAGGTCAATGCATTAAAAAAACTGAGTAGCTCTGATTTGTTTTGGATGGCTGTTCCTCATAGCATTTAGAGCTGAAGAAAAAGTTGATACTTTAAGAATTTATCACATGTTATTCTTAACCACCTTGTACTTTCTATCTTCAAAAGAATAAGGTAAATGCCTTTTGAATTATAATTATATAATCATAATTCTATTGGGGAAAACTATGGAATTGTCAAAAATTTCAATTTTTTTCTTCATAGACAATTGTTTAAACCTTCTCAGACTTCATTCTCTCTTTATTTTCCCTTTTTTCTTTCTTTTTTTTTTTTTTTAATTGTTATATGCTTTTCCATTGTTTGACCCTTTGCCTCTTGGTCCAGATACTTCCATAGCATACTCTCAACTCCTCCAAATCACACAAATGCAAGTAATCAAACCTGATTAATCTCGTCCTGTCCACTGCATGTCTCCCTTGAGTAACAATGCTGCCTTTCTCTGAATTGTCTCTCAATAAGTTGGGCTCATGAGTTTCGTATAGTAGTTTTTAACTCAAAACTAATGGAGAAACAGGAAAGCCTGATGGGATGACAAATAGTTCCATATCTCTTAAAGGAGTATTGGAAAGTACTATAGTTATTGTAAGGTCCTCTGAGCTGGCCACACCATGGTCAAGCCATCGTGACATTCCTCCACCCTTGTGATAATGTACTTTGTGATATCCCTTGTCCTTGTGAATGTACTTTGTAACATCCATCCCCTACTCACAAAAAATTGCTCCTAACTCCACCACCTATCCTGAATCTGTAAGAACCAATGATAATCCCACCACCCTTTGCTGACTCCTTTCTCAGACTCAGTCGACTTGCACCCAAGTGAATAAACAGCCTCACTGCTCACACTAAGCCTGCTCAGGTGGTCTCTTATATGGACATGTGTAACAATTATGTTCAGATTACATCAAGATTAAATCTAAGGTAGAGCTCAGATCAGATCTATTTTTAAGCCAAATCTCTTCTTGTGGCTAGATGTGGATTGTATGTATGGTCTACTGAATGCTGATTTAAAATGAGATTGTATATCTTTCATTAGCTGCAATTGTATGGAGTGCTTGAATTTGGTTCATTTTCTAAAATGCTTATAAAAATGATTCCTTCAGATATGCATCCAGCCACAAGTTGATCACACCTTAGTATGTGTCATCACGAGTACAGTCTGGTGAATGGCAAATTACTCTTAATAACAGGAAGATGAAATCTGTTTCCTGTCTTGGCTGGTGACTGGCTGCCACTGTGGCCAAATCTCTTCAACTTATTCTGCCTCAATTTTTAGCCTACAACCTAAATGAGCTGATGGAAAGCACGTTTTCTATAAAGCAGCTGTCTTCAAAATTCTAAGCATAATCATTTGTGATTGTTATCCAGGCAGTTTAGAAGCAACTGAAAAAGTCAGTTTTGTCCTTCCATTTTTAGCAGAAGTAACACAAATTAGCAATAATATCCAAGAAGAAATATTCATGGTATATCTTTTCTTTATATTCTTCTTTTTACAATCCAAAAATTTTTTGTTTCTTCCCTTTATAACACAAATTCATAGGGAATAGAACATTCTAGACAACTTTACATAAGCTTAGAAGAGACTGCTAAATATGTGAATCCCCAAAAGGGTATCCCAATGCCTATATATATACACACATATATATATGTGTGTGTATATATATATCATTGTGGTCATGGGTGCCACAAGTGGTTTCCACACTACCTGTAAGTTTGAGGATTTTTCCTAATGCTGAATGCATCTGCTGTACTACAGGTTTCATTCATTGGAAGATGAATGAAATTTATTGATGTATCTGTTTATTTAATGCTCTGTTACATTACTCAGGAAAGTGCACACAATTAATTATAGGACAAAATAAAATTTAAATGAGGCAAGTTAGGAAATTAGAGAACATGAAAAGGAAAATAAAGTAAAACCAGAAACTAAATTATTGCATAAAAGACTTTCCCTGATCTTGTAAATTTGCTAAAAATGGGACATCAATTTGCCTCTGAGATTCTGGCAGCTACCCGTTGGTCTGACTTTTGCTCCCTGAAGCTACACTTAATAAATCAAGTCTCCCTTCCACAAGTCTGTCCCACAGATACACATAAAGAAGTACTGAGTCCTTTAGGCTAAATCAAAATGAATAATTTTACCTATTGCCCAGAAAACATTATTAATTTACTTCACCTTTGTAAGAAAATTCTAGTCAGCTCTATTGCCTCTATGCTTGAGACTCTAGGGCATTTGACTTCCTAACCTCATTCCACTTAACTTTTCTTTAAGTAGAGCACGTTTTCACATGGAAATTGAGCCATTTGTAGAATAGTGGAACTGACAATAGCAAGGCCACAGTGTTAGCAAAGTCCACTTTTAAAACTTTCTTTCCTGACCTAAATAAAGTCAAGACCCATTTTTACATTCCCTTCCAGTGATCCACAATAGGCAGCATAGGGAGTCATTTTACTTACCTGGGGGATTAAGTAGTTATTTGCCTTCCCGACTTGATAGAATTGCATTGAAATCCTGCAAAGTGAAAGGAAACTATTCTGTTTTAAGGTTTTTTGGCAAAGGGGATTATGTGTGGGGACTCCTTGGATATTAGAGTGATCTGGCTCTAATATCTGTTATCTTTACAATGTCAGCATTGTGGTTCAATACATTTGGCTGTTAGATTGGCTAAGGCTTTTTCTCCTTCTATTCTGTGTATATTCTTGCCCAAATATGGCATTTCATGAAGAAGACATCAGAAAAAGCACAGAAATGTCTGAACTCCTATACTCAAACCTCCAGCGAACATCAAAAGGTATATCTGAGCAAGATAAACTGTAAAATCTGTTACTCTATGCTTAGCAGGATTAGATCTTACCTTAGCCTTTAAATTGTAAAAAGTTTATCTTCAGGCCCATGCACAAGTCCACTTGCCTGCTGCCACAGCCAGCAAGAAATAACTAGTGTTTCTGTCTTCATGATCCCAGAACATATCAGTGAATCACATACCACTTTAAATATGTTTAAATACCCCTCAAATCAAGTGGCAATTTCCATCAGCCAGCAGTGATCTGCATCTAATTCATCACCAACTTCTTCTCAGATACCATTCAATTAGGCATTCTAGAAAGATTCAAGAGGAACCAAACACCGCAGAGATCAGAGCTAAATATGCTTCCCAAGGTTGTGTCCTAAGTAAATAGAGCTCAGAAGTCAAGAAAGACAAAAATATTGGCATAACTCCACTGTGAACTAATCACACCTTTTAAGCATCTTGATATTACCATCAGAGCCCTAGTGTCAAAGATTTTACAAAGGTATCCCCTGGAATTCATTTTCACCTCCAACCTCTCAGAAATGAGTGGCTGAAAATTGTAAAACCATTTTTGTTATTCAGAGAGGTGATGGTGCCCTCACCAATTAAGGCAGCCTTTGGTTGTCTTGGCAACAAGATGCAAAGGAAAGCCCAGAATGTAAGCACTTCTCTTATATTCTGTTTTTGGCCCTGGTACACTGACTTTCTTCAGCATCTAGTTGCCAGAGCAGTGGCAAGTTGCCATTTTTTATATTGCCATATCAATGTGATGTTTTGAGAGAGAGCTACCTTACCTTTGACCAAGAGAATATCAGAATTCTGATATTTACTCATGATACTTTGAACAATCCTGTTAAGTGCAAAGACTGAAAAAGAATAAAATAAAGCAATCAGAACTTCAGGAAAGTAAATAAATATAATTATACAAGAAAAGCATGATCCAAATAAAAGGCCAGCTACAACAGAGCAGCAAGAATTTGAGTGATTGGTAAAATATATGCCAAAAACTTGAACTTGATACTAGGATTGGTGTACTTTGTGAGTCACAAGTGTTATGATATTGGAACTGTCGAAAAGGATATGTAATCATAATAAACTACCTGGCTATGTAGATAACATTACTGACTTCTCATGATGATGTAAGCAATTTTACTTTTCAACTTTTAAGATTAGTGTCTGAACAAATCACAAAGGCCATCAAACTTGAGCTTGCATATGTTATTTTAAGTTCCCAGGTAGAAGCAACAAAAATAGGTAAAGGAAATAGGTCCTCATCTTCCAGGGTGGGGAACAAAATATTCTATATAAGAATAAGAAATGAATATTTAAATTATGTGAATAGAATTTGAAGTAAAAAAAATGAACCTTATTGGTTATATGTGCTCTCCTATTTAAAGCAATAAGCAGGAGGGTATATTTAAGCAATAAGTTTCATATATATGCAATAAGTAAGAACATTTGCATTTCATATAGTAGGAGGTAAATTTTAAAATAATTTCTAAAGTATATATGTTGAATAGCAGTTATAGTGCATGGTTAACAGAGTTATGGAGGCAACCACCAGATGAACTAAATTAAAAAATTCTAAGAAACACTTCCTTCTGACAAGTGGCGCTAAAAATGCAGAAGGATAAGTAGGAATCTGTCACTTTTCTGTTATACATTTTTCTGTATTATTTTATTTCTTACAATATCCATGTAGCAAGGTGTTTTCAGTGCTATCCTTGCCTATTTACTCTCTACAGTCAACAGAAATCCAGATAGATAATTATCATTGAAATAGAAACTAAGGGAGGGCTCAAGAACCCCTTCCTAAGAGTCGAAGAAAGGTCTCTAACATTCAGATTAAGGACATGGTTGAGTTGTTTCATTGAAAATGTTATAGCTTTCTGAGTTTTAACAAACACCAAGATAATTTTAGACTAAAGTTAGAAGTGCCACCACATCTAGTATAAAACTTTTAAGACCTACAGATCAATTCATGCTTCTAACCATCCCACACAGCCTTTCTGCAGTGAAAATGTGATTGCACTGTGATAGAATCTTGACAAAGAAATGTGTTTAAGAACATAAAGATTGTGATAATATCACAATTTTCTTACTTGTGCAACATACAGACTCCTAAAGTCTTAGATATCTTTATGTTTACTATTAATTTATCCAAATTGTAAATGGGGGAGATTGGAAAGAGCACAATTTATTTTACTCAAAATTAAGCAAATTCTTTTAAGGTCATGTGGCCAATAGAGAGTCCAGACCTTAAGTAAAAATAATTTGATTCAAATTCAGTATTTGGTTTGCTAATCTCAGACTTACAATAACTACAGTTACTCTTTATTGAACACTAATAATATGTGCTAATTTTAATACATCTATTAGCTCATTTTTTCCTCATATTGTGCAATTATTACACTCATTTAACCAGTAAGAAAACTGAGAAATAAAGACATGAATTTATACAAGTGGATTTAGCTAGTATGTGATAAATTTAGGATCTGAATGCAGAAATCACTGGTATAACATAGGATCAGATTGGAAGAGACCTATAAAACTTCTTAGCCTAACTTATTCATTTTATAATAGAAAAAAGTCCTGGATCGTAGAGGAAAATTAACTTGTCCAAAATTACACAGCTGGTTAGTGACAGAGCCAAGACTAGAACCCACAGATTCTGGCATCCAGTCTAATTCTCTTTCACCACAGAAGGTCAGAAAATGTTAAACTTTGTGAAACTCTACAACCCATCTGGGTTTTTTTAAGTGCCAGAATTGTAAGTCATCATAAAAAGTTAACTTGGGATCTAGAGAAATTTAATATCACCACACTTTCACATTTGGCAGGGCCATGAGATTTAATGAAAAATCACAGCACCCAATGATGCTACAATTTTTCATACTCAACAGCACAACAAAAAATCCACTTACCCATCCTTGTAGGGACACCTCAAAGTCATCAGAAGAAGCATCTGTCATTCAGATGCCTTCCATGTTGAAGAAATGTTTCTTAGAATTAACTAATGATTAGAACCAAAAATTTAACTTGTAGATAGGGAAATTCATGTATAAGTAAATTAAAACACAAAATCAAGAATTCAATCCAGATGTCTACCTGGTACACTCTTAATATAAGTGCTTTAAGTTGGCTTAGGCAGTAAATCAAAAAAAAAAAAAAAAAAGAAGCCATATACTTCTTCCTGCTCTTGCCTCCAAGGTTGTGAATATTGACTTTTAAATACTAGAATGTCTTGTGAAGATTTCTCTTCAGCTCAGGAAAAAATATTTAGTTGCTATTCTATTTTAACTGTATCTATCAAATAAGATAATAATTATTAAAAGTTAGCATTGCAAACTGGTTGGCTCACCAGCTGAATTTGGGTCATGGAAAAGTATTTTTTGGGGATCTGCACTCTCTAGGTCACCACTGTTCTCATCAAGACAATTCTTACATGCTAAGTGCCTAGTGTCTATAAACATTTTAATTGGTGATTCCCCCTAAAGCAACACACAGCTCTCCTTCAAGTTCTAAATTTGAAAGCTCTTAGAAAATGTAGTTACTGTTAGACATTTTTACACTTAGGAAAAATAGTCAAGGAGAGAAAATCTTAAGCTTTCAATACCCCTTTCAGGTGTGTTTTTCTTTCTGTCTTCATCACCCGTTTTTATGTCCCAAAATATCCATATCCCAGGGTCCTTGATTTTGGCCTTCATATGATGTTTTTCCTGACTCTTAAATTCCATATAAAACTTATCAGAACACAGTCCTAATCCCTAAGCAAACTAAACCACCAGTTTCCAAAATTTACTACTCCAATTGATACATCAATAATCAAGATGATGATATATAGATGTATTCTTCATTCAGATAACTTAAAGTAGAAGAGTGAACCTTCAGAAACACATACTTTTACCCCAAAGGACCTTCAAAATTTTAGAAACTGTGGCAGTTCAAAACAAAGGAGGCATTTTTTCAGAGGCAGAAGGCCTACCCATTGGCAACTCCTCCTGACATGAAATGAAAAGAGAATGTTTCACAATAATCGGTTTCTGTTAATAATGAAAGACAAGATCAAACACTTCATTCATAGTGAACAGAGCACAAATGTACCATAATTTCATTTAAAAATTCCAGCCAGCTGTGGTGGCTCACGCCTGTAATCCCAGCATTTGGGAGGCCAAGGTGTGTGAATCACTTGAGGCTGGGAGTTTGAGACCAGCCAGGCCAACATGGAGAAACCCTGTCTCTACTGAATACACAAAAAATTATCCAGGCATGGTGGCACGTGCCTGTAATCCCAGCTACTTGGGAGGGTGAGGATGAGAATTGCTTGAACTCAGGAGGTGGAGGTTACAGTGAGCTGGGATCATGCTGCTGCACTTTAGCCTGGGTGACAAAGCAAGACCCTATCTCAAAAAAAAATTCTACAACAGCTACCAAATGACCTATTTCTAATCCATATCTGATGACATGTTATTTTTATGTATTTGTGACAAATAAAAACTTCCTGTGAGGCACCAGCGTGTTTGGTGGGAGAGAAAGAGAAACATTACAGGCAAGCACCCAAACTTGAGAGACACAGTTCTTTTATGCCAATAAAGTGGAAAACAGTATTCTAGCTAGATCTTTTTCGAAATGCCACATGTTTCTATAAATAAACTGTTGACCAGTGAAGCAAGTACTCAGTAGAAAAATCCAGTCTTTACATTGTGTTTCAATCTTCTTACTTTTCAGATATTTTGCAATCAACAAGGCATTTTGAAATCTCTATTATGTATGTGCCTATATTGTGTTATATACTAAGGGAACATCCTTTTTCTGGAGAAATTTAATAGTCACCTTAGAAGAACATGATTATATATGGAAACATTATTCTGTAAGTAAGTGCTTATTTAGCACAGATAAATTTTTCTGAATTCAAAGAAAAGTTAATGTGTCCTAAAACATTCACCTATACCAAAAGTTGAGAACAGGCAGGTCCCTGCATATATGAGAATGCTCAACAACTAAAAGAAGCTTTGAACTCCTAATTCATCACTTGCTTTTACCTACATAACTTCCTCAAGGTTGATCCAAGTGGTTTGTGTAGGAATAGTTTCGTTTATCACTGAATAGTTTTCCATGTTACGCGTGTACCACAGTGCCAGCTTTGATGTTATTATTTTTCATTGTGGCCATTCTGATAAGTGTGTAATAGTATCTGATTGTGATTTTAATTTACATTGTCTAATGGCTAATTATGTTAAACATTTTATGTGCTTATTTGTCATCTATGTATTCTCTTTGGTAAAATGTTGGTGCATGTTTTATCCTGTTTTCAAATTGAATATTTTTCTACATCTCACTCCCCCCTCCACCTGTGTCTCATCTTAAATTTCTTTAATAATCATCCCAGGTGATTCTGATGCACACTTATATTTAAAAATTTGAGCCTCAGGGACAGGAAGGAGACAGGAAGAACCTGAGTGGATAGCCAAATGACCTGCGCCAATCATCGAGAGGACACTGTCACTAAGGGATGAAGGAAAGGGAGATGAGAAAATGGGAAAGGATCTCAGGGAGGAAACAGAAAGGTCCCAGAGTTAAATGTGATTTACTTTGCAATGTTATTCAGCTAACTGTGCTGCTACTGAAAATCATCCCAAAAAGCATGTGCTCTTAGGGGACTCGGCAGAGTTAGGCTATGATCTTCCCAATGGTATGAACCTGAGACAAATAGCCTTTCAAGGTTTTTTCTCCATATCTGTGGTTATGATGGCTGTGGGAGAGTCAGGTGGAAGGTGTACTGAAGCCAGAGCTGCTAGCAAGAACTGATAACTGCCAAAGTTGGTACATTCACCTAACCTCATACCTGTTGGATCTTACTTTGTTCCTACAAGAGATGCTTATGCCATCAGCTGAAAACTTCACTGACATACTGAGTGTGAAATAATCGAAGAGAAAGGGAGGGACAAAACTTTGAGGTTTTGTACAAATGTCACAGGAAACAAAGTGAAATGTTGGAATGCAGGAATCTGAGACCAAACTGCTGCTCTTGTCGTGAACAACTGTGCACATAGAGAACTCACTGTGCATTTGATCCTGATGGCCAGCTTTGTTTTTATGAAGAAATTTTATTAAGAGTTTTATTAAGAAGTAAACTGGGCAGATTCCTAGACTGCTTTAGCAAAGGTTAAAACAGCCAAGATGGAGTCTCCTGGTGGTAATTTAAAGAGCTGATGATGGATTTTATCTAAGCATGCTAACCTTCAGAGCTTAGATTTTCTACTTCCATCATCAACTTCCTTTTTATTTCTATTAGAGTCTGGGAAGGTTTTATCCCCACCACAGCCTCAACCCCCAGCCAATGAGACCTGTCTGGGCAGGCTTGGGAGGGTCTCAGCAACTCGAAAGGAGTTAAATATTTTGTTTTGCTTTTTTCTCAAATATTGGTCTGAAGAAAAAGTGACATTTTAGGAGTGAACTCTCCTAAAGAATGTGTAGACCATGCCCCTTTTACTCAGGTTATTAGACCATTCTCGCATTCCTATAGAGAAATACCTGAGACTGGGCAATTTATAAATAAAAAGGTTTAATTGGCTTGTGATTCTGCAGGTTGCACAGGAGGCATGGTGCTGGCATCTGCTCAGCTTCTGGGGAGGTCTCAGGAAACTTACAATTATGGTGGAAGGTGAGTCTTACATGGCAGAGAGAGAAGGGAGAGAGGCTACACACTCTTAAACAACCCGATCTCATGAGAACTCACCTACTGTAAATAACACAGTACCAAGAAGGATGATGCTAAACCACTCATGAGAAACCCAACCCCATGATCCAGTTACCTCCCACCAGGCCCTACCTCCAACACTGGGGATTACAATTCGACATGAGATTTAGGTGGGGTCACATTTCCAAATTATATCCCCTAATAATACCCAATTGTGATCCAATTGTGATGTCAATTGTGAACACATTTCAGAAGCTGTTTCAGCAAACATTTAGAAGACAGCAAATCCCTCAGCCTATGGGAATAGCATATCAAACTTTAAGAAGAAGGTTAGGCATCTTTTTAATTAAATTTCAGGATGGAAATGCTTTCATGAGTCAAGTTTTTGTTGCCTTTTTTTTTTTTAACAGCCTCCTGTTTCATCCAACCAGTCACCACATTAACCAAGTTTAGCATAATTGCCAAAAGAGAAAGTCCTCAAGCCATCAGCAGCAATAATTAGCTCTGACTGTAACTTTTCAAGCACAAGTTGTCATCATGTAGGGCAGCAAGTTCCACAGTTTCTCTGTGAAGAAAAAAATTAGGCAGCATCTGAAGGGAACACCAAAAATGAATTCTCTACTAAAGGCTTACTTTCATGGAGAGCATAGATCTAACACGTTGACTTGAACATCACTTAGTGTCAGTAAGTAGTAAAAGTGAAGAGAAAGGAAGCAGAAAACATAAAGAAAGGTGGGGGAAAGGAAAAGCGAAGACAAGGGAAAAGATCAATTTGAACACAGGATGTTTATGCTAAACAGATTATCAGTTTCCAGGAGCCTTGCAGATCCAGGTATTTAATACATCTACATTATGTATTGACAGAAAAGTCACGCCCATGGATGCTTGGTATTCGTTGGGGTAGTA
Source organism: Piliocolobus tephrosceles (assembly GCF_002776525.5). NCBI lineage: Eukaryota > Metazoa > Chordata > Mammalia > Primates > Cercopithecidae > Piliocolobus > Piliocolobus tephrosceles. The sequence goes on along the minus strand of NW_022302087.1, from coordinate 356,707 downwards.
TTTGTATCTCATATCATTATAAAGAGAAAATGAAACAACTTACTATAAATACATTAATGGATATAATTGGGGAGAGAGTTGGGGTTTGTTTGATTGAGTGGATATATTAGCCATTAAATAGAATGGAGAAAGTAACTCTCCCTCCAAGTCAAAATAGGTTGCTAGAAGGATGAGAGCCAAGAAAAGTAAGAGATGATGCCTTTCCAACTCGATGACATTAGGAATAGTATTTGTGACACATGGTCCCCTGTTCAATGAGAATAGCTACTTACCATCATGACTTCCAGAAAAAAAAGAAAGGGTCAAGAGCTCTGGCTTAAGGAGGCAGGATCTAGGCTTTAAGTCCCTAGAGGGCAGGCACTATAGCCATCTGCCTTCGCTCCTGAATTACTGGCACATAGTAAAAGTCTTGGCATGTCACAGATACTCCGTAGACAAGAGTGAATGACCCGGACAGCTAGGAAAGAATTCCCCTAAAAGTCAGCCATACTCCCAAGTCCTGGGGAATTTGAAGGAATTGGAAGATAATAGAATAAAATAAAATAAATAAAATAAAATAAAATAAAATAAAATAAAAACATGCTCTGTAGGAAAAGAAATTAAGAGTTGTAGATTATGAAGTGATGATATGAATAGATTTTGCAGACTGAAGATTCTTGGGTATTATTAATGTCTACATCCATTCGGTATGTTGCAAGTTTTTACATATGTGTATATGTGTGTAAATACATATGTATATATGTATAATATATGTATATATGTATAAAATGCATACGTATCTAGTATACAGTAGAGTATTAGAATTAATTAAATTTCTTAATTACTTTGAGAATAGACTGCTTACCCTGTGTTTCAAATGTTATACAGAGTTTTGGTATAGTTGATTCTGACACCCTGAAATACTCCATGAAACAAATTGCTTGGTGAAATTGATAAAAAATTAAACAGATCATGACGCTACAAAATTTTTTTCACTCTGTGCCAAGGAAAATTAAATAGAGATAAAAGTGGAGTAAATAAGTAGAATACACAGACCGTGACTAGAAAATGCACACATTCATGCCACCATTCTCAAATTCCCACTGATGGCAGAGTAAGGAATCCATCACAGCTCTCTCCCATTTGAGTATGCATGCTATACCTAACTCTCTGGCTGGTGCTCTAGACATCTGTAAATAACTGATTAGGATTACTGTGCAGGTTCAAACTTTATCACAATCCCAGACTTTAGTCATAAGATCTAAGTAACTGCTAAAATAAAGCAACCCACATATTTAGTACTACACTGTCTAGTAGCCCAGCAAAAAAAAAAAAAAAAAAAAAAAAAAAAAAAAAAAAAAAAGAAAAAAAAAAAAAAAAAAAAAAAAAAAAAAAAAAAAAAAAAAAAAAAAGAAAAAGAAAAAGAAAAAGTATGCTGTGTAGTTTTTATTGGCAAAAAAATGTAAAATCAAAATAGTTCCTAAAGGAAGCAATGATTTTTTAAAAAAATTTTTCTATAAAATAAATTTCCCATGCAAGCTTTTTTTTTTATAGGACACAATATTTTCAAAATAGTTCTATAGAAAATGTAACAGGTTTCATATTGTCTTAGAATATCACTCAGTTGACCAACACATGATGTGAGAGCATTGCATTTTGACCTCTGGATCCAGAGGCCGTCCAGATTCAAGGAGAGAGCAGAGAACATTTAGAGAAATAATTGGCTTCTGTGTCCTTCAAACACCACTTCTCTCAGTATATTTCTGATAACAGTTTGATATCTGCAAACTGCTGCTCCCTATTTTTTATTCCCATTAGAGATTACATTGCTATTTTTTAATAGAAAATAAAGGGCACAATCAAGATTTCTCAAGGAATTCTTCTTTGCAGGAAGGTGGGTGATGAAAAACCTTATTGATTTCAAAAGAGTTATTGAATACTTAAAACGTAGCAATTGGTGTCGTAGCCACCACAGGAACAAAGATAAACAAAACAAAAATTCAGGATATTGGTGAGTTAAAGAATGAATGAAGATGAGTAAAAGAAGACCCAGTGAAACACAGATTACTCTTGCAAGACACTTGACCTCGAAGAAAAGGAGCAATAGTTAAAGGTGAATGCAAGTCAGGTTCACTTAAATCATATTATGGAAATGCCCAAAACATAAAACTACCAATCTATATTATATCCTCAAATTATATCCTCAATGTCTGTGATTTTCTAGCCTCTAGCATTACAGTTTCCTAGTATGAAATCATAAAAGTGACAATTTAAAAATAATAATAAAAGACAGTATATTTAAAACAAGATATCCATTGAGCAGAAGCTAGCTACGCAGTTATTTACATTATAATACTCTCAAAATAGTGTGAGAGTTGGAACTAAGCATAATCAAAAATGATCCTCAAGAGAATAATATTCAAAGAATAAAATGATATCTATACTGTTATATTAAAAAATACACCTCAGAAAGCATAAGTTTTATCTGGTCTAATCTCTTCATTTTTTAAAATTCAACTTTTTATGGATGTAGGGGCATAAGTGCAGTTCTGTTATATGGTTATATTGCATAATGGTGAAGTCTGCTCTTTTAGTGTAACCAGCATTTGAATAGTGTTCATTATACCCAATAGGTAATTTATTTCTCATCCTTTACCCGTCTCACCTCCCACCTTTTGGAGTCTTCAATGTCTATTGTTCTACTCTGTATGTACATGTGTACACACTGTTTAGCTCCCACTTAAAAGTAAGAATATGTGATATTTGACTTTGTTTCTGAGTTATTTTACTTACAATTATAGCCTCCAGTTTCACGTTGCTGCAAAAGACATGATTTTATCATTTTATGGCTGAGCAGCAGTAGTCTATGGTTTATATATATCTTCTTTATTCAATTATACGTGAGGGACACAGGTTGATTCCATGACTTTGCTATTGTGAATAGCACTTCTATAAGTATATGATTGCTGATGTCTTTTTTACATAACAATTTGTTTTCCTTTGGGTAGAAACTCAGCAGTCAGATTGCCTCGTGGAATAATAATTCTACTTTTAGTTATTTGAGGAACTTTGTTTTCCATAGAGGCTGTACTGATCTACATTCACACCAACAGTGTATAAGTGTTTCCTTTTGTCTGCATCTTTGCCAACATTTGTTATTTTTTTGACATTTTAATAGTAGTCATTCTGAATGGTATAAGATGATATCTCATTATGTTTTTAATTTACATTTCTCTGATGATTAGTGATGTTGAGCATTTTCTTATGTTTCTTGGCCACTTGAATGTCTTCTTTTGAAAATGCCTGTTCCTGTCCTTTGCTCCCTTCTTAATGAGGTTGTTTTTTTTCTTACTGAATTGTTTGAGATCTTTGTATATTCTGGATATTAGTCCTTTTTATTTAATGTGGAAAAGTGATGTTGGTAAATTGATAGGAATTTCACTGAATCCATAGGTAACTTTGGGTGATATGGTCATTTTAATGATATTGATTCCTCCAATCCATGAGCATGTGATTCTTTCCATTTGTTTCTATCATCTATAATTTATTTCATGAGTGTTTGACAGTTCTCCTTGTAGAGATCTTTCACCTGCTTGGTAAAATGTATTACTAGGTACTTTTTTTCTGTAGGTATTGTAAATGAGATTGAGCCCTTGGTTTGGTTCTCTGCTTTATTGTTATTGGTGTATAGAAATGCTAATGATTTTTGTACATTGATTTTTGAATCCTGAAACTTTACTGTTCATTTAAATACAATTCTTAGAAAACTACATTCCTGCTCTATTGCTTTCTACCTGCCTGAATAGTCTTATATTTATTGAATACTGAACTTTCAAGGAATTTTAAGAGGTAAAGTCCAGACGGACCTTCCTTAGAAAAGAAAAAGAAGAATGGAAGCTGGTCTTTAAAGATTTGCATTTTCAGGACCAAAATACAGCTTGGGATGAATCATATAAAGACTTCTGAGTGTTCCAAGGGATAGTGTGATATATTAAAAAATTATGAAAATCCTGTCATATTGGCTTTCCATTGTTATAATAATAAATTACCACAAATGTAGTGGCTTAAAACAACAGAAATTTATTATCTTACAGTCTTGGAGACTAGAAGTGTGAAGTCGGTTTCATTTGGCTTAAGTTAAGATGTCAGCAGAACCATGCTCCCTCTGGAAACTCTGGGAATAATTAGTTTCACTTCCTTTTCCAGGTTCTAAAGATCACCTGCATTCCTTGACTTGTGACCTCTTTCTCCATCTTCAAAGCTAGCAGCACGGCATCTTCAAATATCTCTCTGCTTCCATCACATTCCCTTCTTTTGTGTAGTAAAATTTCAACCTCTCTCTCTCTCTCTCCCTCCCTCTTAGCAACAATGTTTTATTGAACAACTGTATTAAGCACTGTATCAGTTCCCATGGATACAGAGTGAATGAAATCAACATGATTCCTTCTTTTAGGAAGCAGAGGTCATGCCTGGGACAAGTAATTCCCAAATATTTCTTTAGAAAATGTAATCTGTTCCTTACCAACCGTAGTCTTGATCATATCTTTTTTGGAATTGAATATTGTTTTCACATTCTTCTTTTTCCTTAAAATCATCAGTTTCTCCTGTGCTTTCTTCTCTTTTTCTTTTAAATCAACATTTTAAAAACATCTTCTTTCCTTTGCTGTAGTGAGAGAAGTGGTCTGAATTTATCTTGGTTTCCTAACTTCTCATTACCCTTTAACTTCTGCAGTCCCACTTTTTCCTGATTCTCAATTTACACTTTCTCCGGTGGTCATCAGAGACCTTTCCTTAGTCTTCCCTGTGGCATCTAATGTCATTCACACTACTCCCTCCCTAACATGTGAACTTCCCCTCTTCTCCCAGAATACTTTTTAAAATTATTGTGGTAAGATCACTTAATATGTCTATCCTCTCAACACAGTTTTAAAAGTACAATACAGTTGACCCTTGAAAAACACAGGGGTTCAGAGTGTCAATCCCCCCAACACACAGTCAAAAATCCATGTATAACTTTTTTTTTTTTTTTTTTTTTTTTTTTTTTTGAGATGGAGTCTCACTCTGTTGCCCAGGCTGGAGTGCAGTGGCGCCATCTCGGCTCACTGCAAGCTCCGCCTCCCAGGTTCAGCCATTCTCCTGCCTCAGCCTCCCGAGGAGCCAGGACCACAGACTCCCACACCGTGCCAGGCCAATTCCTTGTATTTTTAATAGAGACGGGGTTTCACCATGCCAGCTAGGATGGTCTGGATCTCCCTACCTCATGATCCGCCCTCCTTGGCCTCCCAAAGTGCCGGGACTACAGGCGTGAGCCACCATGCCTGGCCCCTGTATAACTTTTGACTCTTCTAAAACATAATTACTAATGGCCTACTGTTGACTGGAAGCTTTATTCATAACATGCATAGTTGATTCACACATATTTTATATGTCATATGTATTATATACTGTATTCTTAGAATAAGGTAAGCTGAACAAAAGAAAATGGTATAAGAAGTTTGTAAGAAAAAAACATATTTACTATTCACGAAGTGAAAGTGGATCATGCTCATCTTCACATTAAATAGACTGAGGAGGAGGAGGAAGAGGAGGGGTTGGTCTTGTCTCAGGGGTAGTAAAGGCAAACGAAAATCTGCATCTAAGTAGACCTGCACAGTTCAAACCCATGTTATTCAAAGATCAGTTGTGCATTATATTTCTGCATTTCTCCTATAAGGACACTTGTGATTACATTAAGGGCCCACCCACAAAGTACAAGATAATCACTCTATCTCAAGATCTTTACCTTAAATAGATCTGCAACAAGGTAATATTCACAGGTTCTATCTAGCACATAGATACCTTTGGGGGCCACCTACCACACTTATCAAGGGAAACATATATTTCAAAAATCCATTGAGATTGTTCCAAATAACATATATGTTCCACAGAACATATTCCTGCTCTGTTACGATGGAGGTGATTTAATACAAATAGCAAAAGGTAATGATGGGTTGATTTCATATATTAGAATGTTCATGCGTTATTCTTTGCCATTTAACCAAGTCATCTCACCTAGTATATAACCACAAGTAAATTATAAGAAGGAAATAAAGATATAAATATAAGAATAAAAACCTCAATTGGTAGAAGATGAAATGAGACCCATATAATTCATAACTTGCTCAAGTTCATATATTGTATATGCAAACTTGAATTCAAGGCAATTGACAACACATTCTAGAGGGTTTCTTGTATTATCAACAAAATTATTTTTGTTCTTCAGTAAATTTTTTCTAGTTACCAAAATGATCTATTAGAAAAATATTCTGGAAAGCACAAATAATAACAATAATAATCATTCATAATTCTACCATTCAAAGATAAACAGAGTTAGTATTGCAGAGTATATCTTTCTTCTAATTATACATATATTTATATACTTTATACAAATATACACACACTTGGAATCAAAATGTACAAACTTAAACAAACTTAAAAGTTACTTTTTTTCACTCCACAATATAACGAACATTTTCTTTTGTATTCTTCTACGACACACTTTTTAACAGCTACATTAATATTCTACAAGGTGGCTGCATCATAATTTATTTATATAATGCTTTATTGTTGAAAACAGCATTTTTTTTTTGTTCTTATCCATTGTTGCAATAACACTCATGCATATGCCTGGTTATTTATTTTAAATATCCTAGAAGTAAAATTGTTGGGTCACGGAATATAGTTTGTTTTCTATGCTTATTCCTACCCATTCTTCTAGAACCACATTTCAGCCATGGTCTCTGTCATGCCTTTGCTGATCGACTGTCCGTTCCCAATCCATAGACAGAAGCAGCATCACTTTGTGCTTTCCTACAGTGTACATTATAGCTGCCTCTACATACTAAACATACACTACACTATTGTATTATTTTTTAATTTTTTATTTTCTTGGGTACATAGTAGGTGTATACATTTATGGGGTACATGAGATATTTTAATACAGGCATGTGATGCACAATAATCACATCAGAGTAAATGGGGTATTCATCACCTGAAGCATTTATCCTTTGTGTTACAATCTAATTACACACTTTTCGTTATTTTTAAAAGTACAATTAAATTATTTTTTAAAATAGTCCCCCTGTTGTGCTAGCAAATACTAGGTCTTATATTATACATTTTTTCAAATTATGTTTTGTACCCATTAACCATCCCCACTTGTCCCCTACCCACTCCTCTCTACTACCCTTCCCAGTCTCTGGTAATTGTCCTTCTACTGTCTGTCTCCAAGAGTTCAATCGTTTTAATTTTTAGCTCCCACAAATGACTGAGAACAAGTGAAGTTTGTCTTCTATGCCTGGCTTATTTCAGTTTACATAGTAACATCCAGTTTCATCCATGTTGTTGCAAATGACAGGATCTCATTTTAGTTTTTGATGGCTGAACAGTACTCCATTTTGATGGCTGAACAGTACTCCATTTGATGGCTGAACAGTACTCCATTTGATGGCTGAACAGTACCACACTTTCTTTACCAATTCATTTGTTGATGGACACTTAGGTTACTTCTAAATCTTGGAATATTCACTATTGTGAGTAGCACTGCAATAAACAGAGTACAGGTATCTTTTGACATACTGATTTCCTTTCATTTGGGTATGTATCTAGTAGCTGCATTGCCAGATCATATGGTACTTCTATTTTTAGTTTTTTGAAGAACCTCTAAACTGTTTTCCATAGTGGTTGTAATAATTCATATTCCCACCAACAGTGTATGAGGATTCCCTTTTCTCGACATTCCTGCCAGCGTTTGTTATTGCCTGTCTATTGGATATAAGCCATTTTAACTGAGGAAGATAATATCACATTGTAGTCTTGATTTGCATTTCTCTGATGATCAGTAATGTTGAGCACCTTTTCGTATACCTTTTCGCCCTTTATATGTCTTCTTCTGAGAAATGTCTATACAGATCTTTTGCCCATTTTTTAAATGGATTATTTGATTTTTTTTTTGTATAGACTTGTTTGAGCTCTTTATACATTCTGGTTATTAATCCCTTGTCAGATGGATACTATGCAAATATTTTCTTCCATTTTGTGGATTGTCTCTTTACTTCGTTGTTTCCTTTGTTATGCAAAAGCTTTTTAACTTAATGTGAACCATTAACCATTAATCATTGTCCATTTCTGCTTTCATCGCCTCTACTTATGGAATACTACTCAAGAAGTCTGTGCCCAGTCCAATGTCCTGGAGAGTGTCGTAAATGTTTCCTTGAAGTAGTTTCATAGTTTGAGGTCTTAGATGTAAGCTTTTTTTTTTTTTTTTTTTTTTGCTAGAGTGCAGTGGAGCGATCTCAGCTCACTGCAACCTCTGCCTCCCAGGTTCAAGTGATTCTCCTGCCTCAGCCTCCTGAGTAGCTGGGATTACAGGCACGTGCCACCATGCCCAGCTGATTTTTGTATTTTTAGTAGATACGGGGTTTCATCATGTTGGTCAGGATGATCTCAAACTCCTGACCTTGTGATCCACACACCTCAGCCTCCCAAAGTGCTGGGATTACAGGCATGACCCACCATGCCAGGCTGATTCTATTTTTGTATATGTTGAGAGATTGGGGTCTAGTTTCACTCTTCTCCCTATGGATATCCAGTTTTCCCCAGTGCCATTTATTGAAGAGACTGTCCTTTCCCCAATGTATGCTTTTGGAAACTGTCAAAAATGAGTTCACTATAGATGTATGGATTTATTTCTGGGTTCTTTATTCCATTCCACTAGTATATGTGTCTGTTTCTATGCCAGTACCATGCCATTTTGGTTACTATAGTTTTGCAGTATAATTTGAAGTCAGGTAATGTGATCCTGCCAGTTTTGTTCTTTTTGCTTAGGATAGCTTTTTCTATTCTGGCTTTTTGTGTGTGTGTGGTTCCATATAAATTTTAGTATTTTTTTTTTTCTATTTCTGTGAAGAGTATCCTTGGTACTTTCATAAGGATTGCATTGATTCTATAGATTGCCTTGGGTAGAACAGACATTTTTACAATATTGATTCTTCTAATCCATGAACATGGAATATTTTTCCATATTTTTATGTGTCCTCTTCAATTTCTTTCATTAGTGTTTTATAGTTTCTATTGTAGAGATCTTTCACTTATTTAGTTAATTCCTAGGTAGTTAATCTTACTTGTAGCTATTGTAAATGGGATAATGGGATTACTTTTCTTGAGTTCTTTCTTTTTTTTTCTCCCCCCCCCCCAATTGAGACAAGGTCTCACTCTGTTGCCCAGTTTGGAGTGCAGTGGCATGATCAGGGCTCACTGCAACCTAGACTTCCTGGATTTAAGCAAACTTCCCATCTCAGCATCCCCAAGTAGCTAAAACTATAGGCATGTGCCACCACACCTGGCTAATTTTTTAAAATTTTAGTACAGACAAGGTCTCATTATGTTTCCCAGCTGGTCTTAAATTTCTGAGCTCAAGCAATCCTCCTACCTTGGCCTCCCAAAGTGTGGGATTACAGGCATAAGTAACCATTCCCGGCTCTTCTTTTTCACATTGTTCACTATTGGCATATGCAAATGCTACTGTTTTTGGTATGCTGATTTTATATCCTGCAATTTTACTGAATTTGTTTACCAGTTTTAATATTTTAAGGTGGAGTCTTTAGGTTTTTTACAAATATAAGATCATATCATCTGCAAAAAAAGGATAATTTGACTTCTTCCTCTCAAGTTTGGATGCCCTTTATTTCTCTCTTGTCTGGCTACTTGAGGTAGGACTTCCAGTACTATGTTGAATAACAGTTATGAAAATGGGTGCATTAGTTCATTCTCATTATGCTATAAAGACGTACCCTAGACTGAATAATTTATAAAGAAAAATAAGTTAAATGAAGTTACAGTCTCACGTAACTGGGGAAGCCTCACAATCATGGTGGAAGGCAAAGGAGGAGCAAAAGCATGTCTTGCTATGGAGGCAGGCAAGAGAGCACGTTCAAGGGAACTACACTTTATAAAACCAATAGATCTCATGAGACTTATTCACTATCCCAAGAACAGCATGGGAAAAACCCACCCCCATGATTCAATTGCCTCCCACAGGGTCCCTCCCACGACACATGGGGATTACGGGAGCTACAATTCAAGATGAGATTTGGGTGGGGACACAGCCAAACCATATCATTCAACCCTGGACCCTCCCAAATCTCATGTCCTCATATTTCAAAACCAATCATGCCTTCCCAACAGTTCCCCAAAGTCTGAATTCATTACAGCATTAATTCAAAAGTCCACAGTCCAAAGTCCCATGTGAGACAAGTCAAGTCCCTTTTGCCTATGAGCCTGTAAAATCAAAAGCAAGTTAGTTACTTCCCAGATACAATAAGGATACAGGCATTGGGTAAGTATACCCTTTTCAAATGGGAGAGACTGGCCAAAACAAAGGGGCTACAGGCCCCATGAAAGTCTGAAATCCAATAGGGCAGTCATTAAACCTTAAAGTTCCAGAATGATCTTCTGTGGCTCCATGTCTCACACCCAGGTCACACTGATGCAAAAGGCGGGTTCCCATGGTCATGGGCAGCTCTGTCCCTGTGGCTTTACAGAGTACAGTTCCACTGCTGGCTGCTTTCATGGGCTGGCCTTGAGTGTCTGCGACTTTTCAAGCACATGGTGCAAGCTGTGGCTGGATCTACATACTGGGGTTGGGAGGACAGTGGCCCTCTTCTCATGGCTCCACTAGGTAGTTGACCCAGTGAAGACTCTGTGTGTGGGAGCTCCCACCCACATTTCCTTTCTGCATTACTCTAGCATAGGTTCTCTATGAGGGACACAAGTTTGCAGCATACCTCTACCTGGACATCTGGGCATTTTCATACATCCTCTGGAATCTAGGCAGAGGTTGCCAAACCTCATTTCTTGACTTCTATGTACCTGCAGGCTCAATGTCACATGGAAGCCACCAAGGCTTGGGGCTTGCACCCTCTGAAGCAACAGCCAAAGTTGTACATTGACCAGGACATAGAGCACCAAGTCTGGAGACTGCATACAGCAGGGGAGCCCTGGACCCAGCCCAGGAAACCATTTTTCCTTCCTAGGTCTTCAGGCTTATAATGGGAAGGGTGCCTTGAAGGTCTCTGACATGCCCTGAAAACATTTTCCATTTTCCCCATTGTCTTGATGAGTAACATTTGGTTCCTCATTACTTCTGTAAATTTTTGCAGCTGGCTTGAATTTCCCTCCAGAAAATGGGGTTTTCTTTTCTAACGCATCATCAGGCTACAAATTTTCCAAATTTTTGTGCTCTGATTCCTCTTGAGTGCTTTGCCACTTAGAAATTTCTTCTGCCAGATACCCAAAATTATCTCTCTCAAAGTTCAAAGTTCCATAGATCTCTAGGGCTGGGGCAAAATGCTGCCAGTCTCTTTGCATAGCAAGAGTGACCTTTACTCCAGTTCCCAACAAGTTTCTCATCTCCATGAGTCCACCTCAGCCTGGACTTTATTGTCCATGTAACTATTAGCATTTCGGCCAAAGCCATTCAACAAGTCTCTAGGAAGTTCCCAACTTTCCCACATTTTCCTGTCTTCTGAGCCCTCCAAGTCTCTAGGAAGTTCCAAACTTTCCCACATTTTCCTATCTTCTTCTGAGCCCTACAAACTGTACTCAGTTCCAACATCAATTCTACACTTTCAGGTAACTTTATAGCAGTGCCCCACTACCTGGTATGAATTTACTGTATTAGTCCATTCTTGTGCCGCTATAAGGACATACCTAAGACTGCGTAATTTATAAAGAAAAAGAGGTTTAATGGACTCACAGTTTCACGTGGCTAGGGGAGGCCTCACAATCATGGCAGAAGATGAAGGAGGAGCAAAGGTACATGGTGGCAGGCAAGAAAGCGTGTGCAGGAGAACTGCCCATTATAAAACCATCAGATCTCGTGAGATTTATTCACTATCACGAGAACAACACAGAAAAAACCGACCTCCGTGATTCAATTACCTCCCCCTGGGTCCCTCCCACAACAAATGGAAATTGTAAGAGCAACAATTCAAGATGAGATTTGGGTGAGGACACAGCCAAACTATATCAATGGGCATTGTTGTTATGTTCCAAATCTCAGAAGAAAGGCTTTCAATTTTTCTCCATCAGTATCGCACCGTGGGTCTGTTATATGGCTTCTATTATTTTGAGGTATGTTCCTTTTATATCCAGTTTTTTGAGGATTTTTATAATAAAGGAAAGTTAAATTTTATCAAGTACTCTTTCAGCATTAATTGAAATAATCATATGGATTTGTTCTTCATCCTATTGATATAATGTATCCCATTGTTTGCTTTGCACATGTTGAACCATTCTTTCCTCACTTGCACAAATTTCACTTAGTCATAATGAATGACCTTTTTAATGTATTATTCAATTCAGTTTGTTAGCATTTTGTTGAGTATTTTTGCATCAATTTTCATCAGTGATCTTGGCCTGTAGTTTTCTTTTCTTTTATTTCTTTCTCTCCCTTTCTTTTCTTTCTTCCTTTCCCTTTTTCTTTCTTTTCTTCTTTCTTTCTCCTTCCTTCCTTCCTTCCTTCCTTCCTTCCTTCCTTCCTTCCTTCCTTCCTTCCTTCCTTCCTTCCTCTCTCTCTCTCTCTCTTTCTTTCTTTCTCTTTCTTTTTATATGTCTTTGTCTAGTTTGGTATCTGGCTAATACTGCCTCATGGAATGGGTGTGGAAGTATTCCCTCCTCTGTTCTTTGAAAGGGTTTGAGTAGTATTGGTATTCGTTCTTTAAATGTTTTCTAGAATTCAGCAGTGAAACCATAGGTCCCAGGCTTTTCTTTGCTGGGAGACTTTTTAATGTGGCTTTGACCTTGTTACTCGTTATTGGTCTTTTAAGTTTTTGCATTTCCTGATGGTTCAATCTTGGGAGGTTGTATGTGTCTATGAATTTATCCATTTCTTCTAGATTGTCCAATATATTGGCACGTAGTTTCTCATAGTTGCCACTAAAGATCTCTTGATTTTCTGTGGTATAAGTTGTACTACCTCCTTTTTCATCTTTGATTTCATTAATTTGGATCTTCTTTCTGTTTTTCTTAGTCTGGCAAAGGTTTGTCAATATTGTTTATTTTCTTAAAAACTGACTTTTTGTTTTGTTGATCTTTTGTATTGATTTTTTTCATTTCATTTTCATTTATTTCCGCTGTGATCATATTATTTCTTTTCTTCTACTGATTTTGGACTTGGTTTGCCCTTGCTTTTCTAGTTCTTTAAGATGCATTGTTGGCCGGGCGCGGTGGCTCAAGCCTGTAATCCCAGCACTTTGGGAGGCCGAGACGGGCAAATCACAAGGTCAGGAGATCGAGACCATCCTGGCTAACATGGTGAAACCCCGTCTCTACTAAAAAATACAAAAAACTAGCTGGGCGAGGTGGTGGGCGCCTGTAATCCCAGCTACTCGGGAGGCTGAGGCAGGAGAATGGCATAAACCCGGGAGGCAGAGCTTGCAGTGAGCTGAGATCTAGCCACTGCACCGCAGCCTGGGCGACAGAGCGAGACTCCGTCTAAAAAAAAAAAAAAAAGATGCATTGTTAGGTTATTTAAAGTTTTTTTTTTTTTTCTTTTTTGATGTAGGCACTTATAATTATAAACTTTCCTCTTAGTACTGCTTTTGCTATATCCCATTGAATATAACGTTCTGTAACTCTCCATTAGGTTCATTTGTTCTATAGTGTAGTCTTCTCTTTTTTCTTTCCTTTTAGTGAGGGTGATTTTCTCTGCTGGTATAATTTAATTTCTTGTTGTTTATTTTTATTTTTCTATATCCATTTTTTTTTAATTTGAGGTTACCATATGGCTTGCAAATACTACCTTAGAACCCATTATTTTAAGCTGATAACAACTTAACACTTTGCATAAACAAGCAAGCAAGCAAAAATTAAAACTTACAAAAACTCTACACCTTAACTTCATCCCCCTGCTTTTTAAGATTTTGTTGTTTCTATTTATATCTTATTATACTGCCTATGTCTTTAAAAAGTTGTTGTAGTTATTATGTTGCTGATTTGTCTTTTAGTCTTTCTACCTAAGAGTAGTTTACACATCACAATTACAGTGTAATAGTATACCGTGTTTTTCTGTGTGCTTACTATTACCAGTGAGTTTTACCTGTTCAGATGATTTCTTACTGCTCATTAATGTTCTTTTCTTTCTGATTAAAATATTCCTTTTAGCATTTCCTTAAGACAGGTCTCCTGTTGATGAAATCTATGTTTTTGTTTCTCTGGGAAACTATTTTTCCTTCATATTTGAACAATATTTTTGCTAGATATACTATTCTAAGGTAAAAGCTTTTTTTTTTTTTTTTTTCCTTCAGCATTTTAAATATGTTCTGCCACTCTATCCTTACCTGCAAAGCTTCCACTGAGGAGTATGCTTCCAGATGTATTGGAGCTCCTTTGTATATTATTTGTTTTTTGTTTTTGTTTTCTCTTTCTGCTTTTAGGATACCTTCTTTATCCTTGATCTTTGGGAGTTAGTTTATTAAATGCCTTGAGGTAGTCTTCTTGGGTTAAATCTGCTTGGTGTTCTATAACCATTTTTGTACTTGGATATTAATTTTCTCTAGGTTTTGGAAGTTCTCTGTTATCTGTTTACTTTATACACCTATCCCTTTCTCTACTTTTTAAGGCCAAAAATTCTTAAATTTGCACTTTTGTGGCTACTGTCTAGATCTTACAGTTGTGCCTCATTCTTTATTATTTTTTCTTTTGTCTCCTCTGGCTGTATATTTTCAAATAGCCTGTCTTCCAGCCCATTAATTCTTTCTTCTGCTTGATCAACTATGCTGTTAGAAAAGACTCTGATACATTCTTCAATATGTCAACTGCATTTGCAACTCCAGAATTTCTGCTTGATTCTTTTTAATTATTTCGAGCTTTTGTTAAATTTCTTTGATAAGAGTCTGAATTCCTTTTCTATGTTATCTTGAATTTCTTTGCATTTCCTTCAAATAGAAATTTTAAATTCTCTATCTGAGTGGTCACATGTCTGTTTCTCCAATATTTAGCTCATTTGGTGGAGTTACGACTTCCTAGATGGTCTTGATGCTTATGGATGTTCATTGGTTTCTGGACATTGAAGCTTTATGTATTTATTGTAGTCTTTGCATTCTGGGCTGATTTGTGCCTGTCATCCTTGTAAAGTGCTTCCAGATATTTAAAAGGACTTCGGTGTTGTGATGTAACCCATATCTGCATTAGGGAACCTCACACCAAGGAATGCCGTGGTTCTTGCAGACTCATGGAGGTACTGCCTTGGTGGTCTTGGATAAGACCTGGAAGAATTTTCTGGATTACCAAGCAGAGATTCTTGTTACCTTCCCTTACTTTCTCCCAAAACAATGGAGTCTCTCGCTCTCTGTGATAAGTCCTCTGGAGCTGGAAGTAAGGTGACACAAGCACTCCTGTGGCCACCACCATTGGGACTGTGCTGGGTTAGAACTGAAACCAGCACAGCACTGGGTCTTACTCAAGTCCTGCTGAAACCAGTACCTAGCTACTGGTTATGTTCACTCAAGGCCTAGAATCAGTCACCCCAAGAGCCTGTTAGGTGCTCTACCCTGCTGTGACCAAGCTGGTACATAATGTGCAAGTTGCATTATTATTTCTTAGTATGTCTCCCTCTTCTACTGCTGTGAACTGCTTTAGTAAGTAACACCCATGTCTTACTTTTCTCTGTATCTGTAACACAACATCTAACATAAAAAAAACCTTTAATAAATAATTTTTGGAAGAAGTTAATGAATGAACTAACAAATAAAATAACAAATGAAACAATGAATACAAAAAACTATTTGGTCTTTTCAACTCAGGTTTTTCATTATCCTTATGTGGAAAGTCCCCAGCTTTCATTTTGTGAATGAAAAGATAACAATTTTTTTCTTCTTTTTTCAAATTACCCCAATTCATCCGCTTTCCTAGCCTGCTGGATGACAGAGTCTTTCATCTCGAACTCCAGAACCCTTTCAATGCCTTAGAATAGAGTCAGCCAAAAATCATTATCAGCACAGAATCTGGACAGACATCACCAAGTAAATAGAACTGGTGACCTCTTGCATTATTATATTATAGAATTTTCCCTGAAATTTTTATTTAGAGAAAAGTAGAGAGACTGCTTTCTACTTGGCATTATCTTTTATTTCATTCCTCAATTGTAAAGACACCCTTTTTAAAACATATAAAATTTAATCTTTCATTAAGAAGGAATGCACTCCACATCGATAAACATATATCAAGTGTATACTAATGCCTACTTTTCATATACATTATCTTATATATAATTTAATCAAAACCAAGAGAATAAGAAACCAAGAAAAATTTATTGTTTCCTATTGGAAGACAAGAAATAAGAGAATATTAGCTATTCAAGGCCCAATCCCTATCCTCAACACACAGAGAGATTTTTCTCCTTATCATGCCAGAAGCTACAGAAAAACAGAAAGATTGGTTTTGTTCTCTGAGATCAAAAAACAAATGTATTCCCTTCTGTGATCTCCCCTGTCTGACAGAGGCATCCCTGCCTCACCTTGAGATAAGGAGAAGGATGATATGGTTGCCCTCTTAATCTCTCTCCATTTTTCTGCATCACTAGCAGATTTCCTCACACACTCCTGTCTCTTTCTATATGTATAGGACATGCATTAGCATCAGAATCACATAAGGAAAACTGCCATGGTCAGCGACTCACAATATCAGCCCCTATGCTGACCAAGTGGCTGTCATGGAATTTCCCTTCCTGTACTGTCAAATCTCCAAATAACTGTGATTTGGAACAGCCTGTTTGCTGAACCTGAGGGCAAAAGCAGGGCAAAATTGTCAAAGCAGAAGAGGCAAAAGTACTTCAGGTAAGTAAAGTAATTCCTTTTGGTCTAGCTCCTCAATTCACTCATTCATAAATATATCATTTCAAACAGCTGGAGGATCTGACATTTTTCATTTTTCAAGGAGGACTAAAACAAATATGCTAAAAGAAATGTCTAACCTTTTTTAAGTGTCTTATTCTTCCTGTGAAGAAAACACTAACAATCCTCATCTTTGAATTTCATTTATATTTAGTGAAAATGCACTGTTATTCCTAACCTTAATATTCTAGGATACAAATACTACAAACAATGTTTTTTGTTTGTTTGTTTGTTTGTTTTGAGACAGGGTCTTGTTCTTTTGCCCTGGCTGGAGTACAGTGGATCACTGAAACCTCCCTCTCCTGGTTCAATTTCATGTGATTCAAGTGATTCTCCTGCCTCAGCCTCCTGAGTAGCTGGGATTACAGGCATGCTCCACTACATCCAGTTAGTTTTTGTATTTTTAGTAGAGACAGAGTTTCACCATACTGGCCAGGGTAGTCCAGAACTCCTGATCTTAAGTGATCTGCCCACCTCGGCCCCTCAAAGGACTGGGATTACAGGTGTGAGCCACCACGCCTGGTCTAAACTGATGTTTCTGATGGAATAAATAGAAAAGGACAAGAAGCACAGGATTAAGCATTCTGTGAAAACCTTCTTTGTTTTGAGTCAGTGAAGGAAATGCTTGGCAAAGCACACTACACCATAGTGAACCTGCTGGAAAAATTGTTAATTGTTTTCAAGTCATATGTGTAATCTGGTTATTCTTCTGCTCAGAACTACCTGTAAAAGGTAGTTTATCAGTCTCCATTTTAGTTAATAAGTTAGAAACTCTGGAGTTCATATGTGACCCTAGTCCCATGATATGGTAGAGGTGGTACACTGCCAATGGGCTAATTCTATTTCTTCCCCCAAAGTCAATATGAATAGTAACACTAATCCCAGCCATCATCTACATTCTAAAATGATGCTAAGTGCTAACTAATGCTAAAGAAATTACATTTGGTATCATCTGAACTTAGAATATACCAGAAACTATACTCTTCTTTTAAACATATTCAAAACATGACTCTAAAGAAATACAGCAAAGAATATTCACGTTTTATATGAAGTTATTTAAGTATCTTTGAATCTTACTACTCCTACAACTTGTTTAGAATTAGATGCTCAATGACATTTGCCTAACTTTTAATTGCTCAACATAGCAGGGGTGTTTTACATCTCATTCATACCAGTTTCCATATACTACATTGGATTAGGATCTTCTAGAACCTTGCTTCTCAACGTGAAATCCATACATCAGCAGCATCCTGGAGGTGGAGGGAAGGGAGACTTGTTAGAGATGAAGAAACTCAGTCTCCATCCCCAATGATCAATGGCATCAGATTTGCAGTTTAACAAGACCTCAAGGTGATTCATATGCACATTCAAGTTTGAGAAGCATGCTCTAGAATAAAAATAGGCAAGCACATTTCACTACGTTTTGGTCAGGCATCAATGAGACAAAAGCAAACATGTGAAAATCTATAAGGACAAATGAGAACAAGCTTTACAGGAAGGTGAAGCACAGAGCAGACTACATGGTGTGATTTTAAATTCTCTAAAAGGAATAAGCAATAGTTATTCTGTTGTGACAAACTCAACTCAGTAGCTTTCACATGTAGTTACCATTTCTCAAACATAATATGTCATTTCAGCAGAAAACAATCATGTGTCCTATTCCAAACCTTACTATGCACTTGTTGCAGAAATTTACCAAAAGTGATTTCCATGTACCTGGCTCTATGCAATGTTTTTTATGTGCATAATTTCAATTAATTAATTATTCTATGGTGCTTCAGTTTCATACTCCTACTTTTTCTCAGGTCATGACAGCTGCCAAAATGTATATGCAACCCAGAACCAATTGGAATGAAGATGGTTGAGTAGAAAACCAAGAAAATTGTCCCAGGCCTTAGGTTCCATGGTGGCTATAACTCTCAGTAAAGATGTTACAAATTTCTGACTCAGTAGGGCTGAGGGTTGTAGAAAAAGCAAATGCCAGTAGAACATGTAAAAGGCCCTCAACACTCTTGAAATGTGGTAGACAGTGTTAGTTATGGCCCCAGTAAAAGCAAGATCAAAGGGAATAAGCAAGAATGGACATGCAAATGATGTGGGCCTAGAATTGAAGACCTACTAGAGACAGGTAAAAGCTGGAGTGGATTTACCAGAGTGTACTGTTGAGGCAAACACGAGTAGCACTCACTTTGGTTACAGCTCCCTGTCTGCCACAACCTGAAAGCTAAATACGCACAAAAGCCACCATCTGATACAAAGTGGACTCTGGTAAATGCTTATTGGTGCTGTTACTCACCCTGTGTTACTTAGTTTCCCCCTTATATCAACCTTAGTTTCATGGGGCCTCAGGAGTCTGAATTTTAAACTACAATTTATCCTAAACAACTCCAAAGGGCTCAAATACATATAGGCATATGCCCACTTTAAAATATGTAGTTAATTATATTTATGTAATTGTAATTCTCATTTCCTGGTGGTATAAGGAAAGTTAGTACTGAGATGATATGATAAGTGTTAATGACAGCTGGGCTAGCTGACTTATCACTTCTATAAATATTGGCTTCTAGAAATGCTGCTTTTCTGAGCACAAATATCATTTTTTAAAGAACTGAAGGGCAAGGTTTTGGAAGAAATGTTTGCATTTTTACATGGCTTTACATATGCATGTTAATAACAACAAGCCTTTTTAATTCTAGCAGCTATCCCTTTAAAGGAATACCATTGAAGGTTGTTTTTGTTTTTGTTTTTCCCATCTAACAGAGCTTAGTCTGTATTTGTTATGCACAAAAAGTCAGGAAGCGTTTTCCTTACTATTAATGACCAACGAACCATGTAAGTAAACACAAGAGAAAATTAATATGTCCTGCCTACATAGCAGCATCAATTAATAATGAGTGTGTTGGAAAAGGAAAAGTTTGCTGGGATTAGCTCCACAGGATACTATATAGATGCCAAGAAGAATTCCATAAAACCCTCAGATTGCAATTGAAGTTCTATGTACATTGACTTATCAGCCCTTATGTGAATGTGGCAATATACACCCTAATAATAATAATAACTGTAATTTTTTTTTTTTTTTTTCGAGATGGAGTTTTGCTCCTGTTGCCCAGACTGGAGTTGAGTGGTGCAATAGCTGCTCACTGCAACTTCCGCCTCCCGGGTTCAAGCGATTCTCCTGTCTCAGCCTCCTGGGTAGCTGGGATTACAGGCTCATGCCACCATGCCAGGCTAGTTTTTTTGTATTTTTGGTAGAGACAGGGTTTCACCATGTTGGCCAGGCTAGTCTCGAACTCCTGACTTCAGGTGATCTGCCCGCCTCAGTCTCCAAAAGTGCTAGGATTACAGGCGTGAGCCACTGAGCCCAGCCAACAGATAATTTTTATGGAATGGCTACATAATTTTTACCAGTTTGTTTGTGTATGTTATCTTGCTTAATGCTTGCAGAAATCCTAGGAGAAGAAATTAATCAACTTATTTGGTGGTCCAAGACATTGAAGCACAGAAAGGTTATTTCCCAGCATCCTACAGGTAAGAATGAGGGAGACAGAATTCAAATTCAGGCAGTCTGACTCCTGAGCCCAAGCTCTTAACCATCATGCTATGTTGACTCACAAGGAAGAAAGGGGTTTTCCAAACTCTCTTCTAAGACTTTTACTAGACAGGAGAGGAAGTTTCCAGCAGGTGTACTAAAAGAAGGCAGGCTGTTGGGAGTTTCCTCCAATGCCACAAACCTCTCAATGCTCAACCACTTGAAAAGGAGATCCAGACTCAGAACACTCAGTTTTTCCTAATGAGATTAATTTGTTGTTGTTTAAATGCAGAACAAGGGAAATAATGACAATTAATGGTCCTAAAGATACTGCGGTGCCAAGAATAACCCACTCAGTGCAGTTCTATGTTTCCCAGAAAGTAAAAAAAGAAAAAAAAAAGAAAAAAGAAAAGAAAGAAAATCTGGGGTCAGAATAATAGAAAAAGAAATAAATTAACTAAAAGCAGCCTTTCTGAAATCAGGAATCCAAATTGAACTGTTTTAAGAAATGAGAGATGTTCTAAATACTGCTAATAACAACTAGAACACCAGAATAGTGATTTTGCAAAAAGTGAAGGAAGACTTGAAAGTTTCCCTGAGGAAGGTGGTCTGGGGACGATTGATACCTGTATGCTGTACTTGTTTCACTTTAAAATCTATGTACTTCCTTTTTCCCTAGCTAATTATCAGCTTCTCAGGGTCACAGAACAGTCATGTGCATTTTGGTATCTCTCATACAATGTCAGCACACTAAAAAAAGAGCTCAGGAGGCAAGTTTTTTCTCTTTCTACCTTCCTTACCCCTGCACTTGCTGTGCTCAGCCATTGTTTGCAGTGTATTCCCACAGAAATATGGTTCATTAAAATTGCATTAATAAATGATAGCAACTTATATGGCCTTCACCATCCCAGGTATTAAAACTTGACTCCACCTACCAGAGAAATGTCCCCGGTTTCTACTTCTATATGGAATAAGATTAGAAAGCACCTTTAATCCAAGTGTCTGGTGAGATGACTAAAGACTGTGTTGAACATGAGTAAACTAACATTCTGACATGCCTTCCTAATTCTCTACATGTCTAATTTACTATAAGAAATATTCAGAGGACTCCTACTCACTAAAGTACTAGGGAACTGCTCTGGTTCACCCTATATTCTTTTCCTTTGGAGTGTTTGAACTGCTCTGTGTCTCAAGCTGGCTTGTCTCATGCTGTCCACGCCACATATGTGCTTCTTGAGCAAGCTTTATATCTTATGCCTCAGCAGATATAGATAATAAGCCAAGCTTGCCTCCTCTCTGCAGCTCTGTGTTTCCCAGAAAGTCAAAAGAAGGAAGAAAAAGAGAAAAGCCTAAACCAGAATAACAGAATAAAAATAAATTAACTAAAAGTCACCTTCCTAGAATCAGGAATCCAAACTGAACTGTCTAAGAAATGGAAGACGTTCTAACTTCAGCACTAGCAGAAGGTAAAAGACATCAACCTTGACTAGACTTTTACTGTTCAAAATTAACGCATTTCCCTAAACATTCAGAACATCCATTCCCTTCAGAATGAATGCTACCCCTTAAACAGAGAAGTCACTGGCCTCATAGCCTTGGCAAGACAGATTAAAGTTAGCATAACATTGGTTCATTTTCAGAAATGTGTTATTCCATCTTTGCCATAATCTCTGTATATTACTTTTGCTAAAGCAGTTTTATTATTAAAGTTAGTTTTAATTTTGCACTTTAGAGAAGTGTAGTCATGAATTATCTTTTATGGAATGTGCTGCTTTCCTCCAATAAGCATAGAAAATGTCAGCTGATAGCTTACATTCCTTGTTAGAGCCCATGAATATCAAAGGATATTCAAAGGAATAAGAACCCAGCTTCACTGCAAGGCTATAAATCTAAATTCCATATGACCATAGACAAGTTATTTAACTCCTCTCAACTTGCGCCCTTAGCTGAAAAATTTGTATGAATGTAGCTACCTAAGAGAGTCAGTGTGGTTAAGGTGTTACATATCAGGCACCCTACTCAGTATCTGGTGTATGGTTAACACTCAATATGGGTTAAGCATTATTCTTCTTCTTCTTCCTAACTATTTAATACTTGAGTATTTGTTATCATATCCCTCTTTTCTGACATCATGAACAAATACTCAAGGATACCTGATATTAATTGAAGACACTGCACTGCACTGCAATTTTCCAGTAAGTAATTTTTTATTTTTTGGCATAGAGTCTCACTCTGTTACCCAGGCTGGAGTACAGTGATGCAGTCTCGGCTCACTGCAGCCTCTGTCTCCCAGGTTCAAGTGATTCTCTTGCCTCGGCCTCCCTCAGCAGCTGGGATTACAGGTGTGTGCCACCATGCCCAGCAAATGTTTTTGTATTTTTAGTAGAGATGTGGGTTTCACCATGTTGGCCAGGCTGGTCTTGAACTCCTGACCTCAAATGATCTGCCTATCTCAGCCTCCCAAAGTGTTGGGATTACAGGCATGAGCCACCATGCCCAGCCTCCACCAAATATTTTTAACATACAACTTCTCTTTAAGCAGAACCTCACTCCCCTCTTTTCATTCTGTTGTTGAGCCCATGCCATCTCTATCCATGTTTTTTTCTGTGCCCATCACAGCTTGAAGGCAATTCCATCAACAGGTTTTAGTCTTCCTCTATCAGGTGTGATTTACTGTATAACTGCAGGGTCTGGATTAAAATAGTCAAAATGTGATTAGCTATGAACAAAAGCAAAACATGATAAAGAATGACATAGCCACTGTCTTATCCTTCAGGATGTTAAAGTTGATCACATTTCCTTATTTCAGTAGGAAAAAGCTCATTGTGCTGAAAGCATTAGGGCAGTGTGATTAAGCGCTACTGTGTATAATTTGATATTAGGTATTACTTGCATAATACCTGTCTCTTCCTGCCACTGAAGCTAACCCATTTGCAAACATTAATGTGGTACAATTGAATGCAAATCGTTTTTTGTGTGTGTGTCTCCTTGGATGCAGTAGAGTTAAAATGATAACAATAATCATAAAATGTGTTTTGTTTGTAAGGCAAATGATTAGCAATAAAGAGAAATAATAACTTTTTATTAAAAATTAGAGTAAATAACAGATGGCTGAACCCTTGGATACCCTAGCAGAAAAAAATTGTTGGTGTTCTAGCTTGAGCACTTTGGGAAATGTGTATGGCACTTACTTTCTGATGAGTAACAGCATGTAGCATTGTTAAGCTTGATTAAGCAAATTTAATTAGTGTTAGTCAATGCATTTTTGTAAGTGAATAAAATATATTTCAGTTTAGGCGTGACTGTTCATCTTTAATTGATGAAATAAAAGTCAAAATGTAGCTATAAAATATTAAAATTGCATTAAGACAAATTTAAAGAAACTTTTTTTTTTGTTTTAAAGTACAATTTCCTCAAGTAATTTTTAACTCTACAATGAAAAGAAAGGTGGTAGAAGTACAATGGTAACATGATCTGTGCATTGCCAACTGGGATACTTATTTCTAAATGACCCTAGGACCACATTACTCTATAACCACACTTTATAACATTCTTCAAATGTAGGTGTTTTATTTTACAGGACTTAACTTATTTAGGTTTCTGGAGAGTAGAGACAGGAAGAAAATGTAGATTTCACCTTAGAAAATAAAATGATCTCAGGAAAAATAAATAAAATAAATTTAAAAATTCAGAAACTATTTAAATAGGATATTCTCAAGGCTGGAAGAATCTATATCCCAAACTAACTTGAGATTTTTCAAATCTAAATTAATACTTTTAATGCTGGTCAATGATAATTAATTAAGCAGACCCTGGCAGAATGCAAGATCTTTTGCATCACACAATTAGCATTCCTCACAAATACTGCAACCTAAGAAAGCACAGGCACAAGATTTTAAGGAGTTTCTCAGAACTCATATGGATAGTCAACACAATCTACCATGCTAGTAGAAAAATCTGGAGTACTTTATTTTCTAACTTCGCTTAAAATTATTCTGTCTCTTCTTTTCTCTGATTCTCTTTTCCTTTCTTTCTTTCTCTTTTCTCACATCAGCTGCTCTAAAGTTTCTTAAAAGTTGGTCATAATAAAGTGTGTGTGTGTGTGTGTGTGCGCGCGCGCGCGTGCGTGCGCAGTTGGGGAAGGGGGAGTATTTGAGCTTAGCCACTTTATAGGAAAATGAGAGTATCAACCATTACTAACACTACTCCCCTTCAAATGTTGTCAAGTACCGATAGGATCTCTAAAAACAGTAACTACATAAATTGTTTCCAAGAACATGCCTTGTCCCATAGGGAGACCCATCCTCACTAGAGTAGGAGCGTGAGACTATAGACCTCCAGAGGTATGGGGTCCTTGACCAAGGATATGGGGAAGAATGGAGTGTGAGAAAGGAAAAGATTGGTATGTATCCATAGTAAGGAGGTGGATATAAAGTCAGAATGGGAACAGTATCCTCATTCAGAACACTCATGTCATTTACTCATTCAGTCAATATTTCTTGTGCACCTATTATATACCAGACACTATGCTAGCTTCTAGGGATACAAAACAACAGAACTGACAGTTATTAGACTTCATGGAACTTTCAGATGATCAATCCATAAGCTTACCAGAGTAAATAAACAAGAAAATTCCACAAAATTCATAATCTGGCTCTCGTTCACTTCTCGTATCTTACCTCACGTCACTACTGACTCACCACCATTGTCCTATCCATACTGAACAATTGAAGCTTCACCAAAGTGCACGATCACACTTCCCTGACTTTGTTTGGTACAAACCATGTGGACTTACCCTCTTCCATGGGTAAATACAAAAGACTACATGTGTAAATATAGATTTTGTTCTTTTCTTAATTTCTTTAAAAGTCATATAATAGCAAAAATTATAACCCTATATTATTGATGTTAAAACTATATCAAAAGGCTGGGTGCAGTGGCTTATGCCTCTAATCCCAGCTCTTTGGGAGGTCAAAGCAGGCAAACTACTGGAGGTCAGGAGTTTGAGATCAGCTTTCCCAAAATGGTGAAACCCCATCTCTACTAAAAATACAAAAATTAGCTGAGTATGGTGGTGGGCACCTGTAATTCCAGATATTTGGGAGGCTGAGGCAGGGGAATTGCTTGAACCCAGGAGACAAAGGTTGCAGTCCAGGCTGGGTGACACAGCAAGACCCTGACAAAAACAAAACAAAACAAAACAAAAACCCAAAACTGTATCAGTGGAATATATATCACAACCATAGCACAAAAGATATGAGTTAAGTAAAACTATACTGTTTAATTTTTCTATATTTTACTGATAGTAATTCATTGGTAACTTTTAGTATTTTTTTTTCTACTGTGGTTTTGATAATATCCCTCAGTATAAATATTTTAATCATTGTTCTAGTAATTACAAAATAGATACTTAACTATTCGCAGTATATTTAGAATCATATTTTGCCACTTCTGTCGCAATTTAGAAAGCTTACATTTATACAGATTCCATTATTCTTCCTTCTTCATCGTAGTTATCATATTTATATTACATCCATATGCATTGGAAACCCCATTAGACAATGTTATTTATTTTGTTTTCAACTGTCAAATATATTTAAAAGAACTCAAAAGAAGATGTCTGCTCTATTTGTGTTGCTTCTCCTTCATTCCTGATGTTCCAGTTTCTTTACTGTTTTTATATTTGTCAGTTCAAAATTTCTGTCTGCTTCTTCTTTACATGACATATTCCCTTGTCAATCCATTCTATTTTAACATTTTTTTCAAGAGTGTTTGCAATTACTCTCTCAAGCATATATAATAGCTGCTTTAAAATATTTGTCAGGTAATTTCTATCTTGTCATTGGCATTTGTTAGTCATCTTTCCCCGGTGAATTGTGCTCTTTGTGATTTTGTGTAACCAAAATAAGTTTGATTGTATCCTGGATACCTTGAACATTGCCTTATGACAATCTACATCTTGTTTAAACCGTAAGGAGAATGTTAATATTTTTTTTTTTTTTTTTTTAGCAGACACTTTACCTGGTTGGTTTGAGCCCAGAGGTTACAATACATTTTCTGTTGCCTATAGTTCCAAAGTCAGTTATACTAGCACTGCCATTCTAGTTAAGGGTGCCAGATAAAATACCCAGCACCAGATATTGCATGAGACATACATATACCAGAAATATATATATTCATTATTTATCTGAAATTCAAATTAAACTGGCATCCTATATTTTTTTTTGTTAAATATGACAGCCCTGTTTGCAATGCTATTAGAATTTGTCCTGCATGTTAACTACCCATGTAGCTATACCTTATTTCAGTTGTCAAAGCTATTGGCATAATAATAAAGATAAGACTCTAAGTGCAGGTCAAGGATGAGCCTAGTAGTTCACTTTTTCACACTTTCCCTTTTCTGGTTCCCTGGGGCTCCCCTTTTTATTCCTTTGGCCAGAAACTGCCTATTTCTGTAACTGTACTACATGAGGAGAAAGGACACAAAGGAAAACTAAAAATCAACAGGCTTTGGCATCACCTTCATGGAGCCATGGTTCCACCAAAAGGAAAGGAAGGCCTTTCACAGCATGCCACCACCCTCACTGTACGATAGCTTTGTCCTGGGGGTGAGAGAATAGAATAAAAACAGAGAAAAAAATAGGGTACCTTTGCCATTATCTCTGAACTTTAGAATTTCTGTTTTCTTCTCCTTAAGTCAGAACTACAGAATTTCTCCCAGATCTCTGTCTGCCCCACAGTGTTCACGTCAGAGTTTCAGATTGCTATTAAATTTATGCTATGGCATCCTGGAGGGGAAAAAAAATGGTAAACTCCCTGCCAGTTCAGTGGTACTTCAAAATCTGGTGTTCTCTTCCAATTCACATGCTAATATTTGCTTTTAAGAGTTTTTAAATAGCTGCCTATGGATTCACTCATGTTTTTAATTGCTTTCAGTGGAAGAGGAAGGTTGATGTGTTTACCTCATCTTACCCAGAACTGAAATTTCCAACGTCAGCTCTTAGAAGACTGCAGAGAGGTAAGATACATATTGTAATCCCTATGGAAGCCAATAAGAAATCATGTGAATGTACATGGCAATAAAGCCAAAAGAATAACTGCAATAGTATACTAAAATGATTTGTTTATCACAAAAGAAGGCAATAAAGGAAGAACAGATAAACTAGAAAGAAATGAGATAAAAAATAAATAGCATATAGCAGACATAAATATTACCATATTAATAATTACATTAAATAGAAATAGGCCCCCATATATGCTATTTTTGGTAGGACTAGAGATTACCAAAAACACCCTGTTAGTCACTTCTTAAAATTAAATTTAGGATGAAGCTTAGAGGATGGGAGTCAAGAACAGCCTTAAGTTTTCAAGATGGTTGTCTGTGGGATAGAAAGGGTGGAGAATGGAGCTTTCTGGAAAATGTCTGGGAAGACAGCATACCTAGGCTAAACATGGAGGTTACTCTTAGAAAAAAATGGAATAATAATGACTTTAGCTACTTCTGGATATCTAAATTCTACCTTTCATTCTCAAGCACATTTAGTGATAGATCTTCCTTTCAGACACACTCTTACGAGATATTTTTAAAAAATCACTGAGACTAGCCAAAGCCTTTGGCACCTTTGGCTAGTTTGTATAAAGTACATACTAGCCTTCAGGCATGGAGAGATAGATGATAGATCAATTGATAGATGGATGGATAGATACATTGATTGATAGATGGATGATAGATGATCTTCATATTAATCAAAACATACACAGTAGGTATTATGTGTCGATTGTATAGTTGAGTAAACAGATAGATTAAAAGGGTAAATAATTTGCCCAAGGTAACATAGTCATGAGTCAATGGAGCTCAGATTTTGAATCCATTAATTGTCTTCAAATCAAACACATGTTCTTTCCTCTATATAATACTTTCTCCCTATTTGAACACCTTAGTGCCTACAACAGATAAAGTGAAGAGACTGTACTAGGATCATTATTGAGAGTCTTGTGTAGGATGAAAGCAAGAAGACAAATTTAGACTCCAACAACCTAAGGGTGAATGAAAAAGCATAAGAAGTAGAACAGAGACCTTTTGACTTTCTACTCAATGTTCATATCATACTGCCGGTTCCCAGAAGAAAAGGGAAAATGCCTGGTTGATGATTGAAGAGGTAAACAAGTGAAGCAAATATCAACATTTCATGAACAATCAATCATCTGAATACATTTCATTAACCAAAAGTCCATTGTATCTGACAATTATCCAATTGAAATCAATCATTTTTCAAAATAAGGGCAATATTACTGCTGCAAGCATATTGACATTTCTAACAAGTGTTAAAAGACAAGAATCAATTTAAATAAAACTATATTCTAATCAAAGTCAAATTAAAATTTCTAGAGATTCAGAGCACCTGGGAATAAGCTTCTTGCAGAACTTTAACAAACAGAGCTCAAAGTATACTAAATTATTTAAATGTTTTTTAACCTTTTAAAAAGAATTCTGCATTTCATTTTATTAAGACATACCAAAATAGTTTTTAATGCAATCAAATTGAGGGTAATATTCTCTGTGGTGAACATGTAATAAAGACATTCTTCATTCAAATTATTTTTGGAAGAGAGAACTTAAAAGTATACTTGCATTTAAATAGAAAAGTATGAATGGTCCTACTTACACTCCTACATCGTATATTAATGCCAAAGGATTCCACGTCTTCGGTGTTCCTATAATTTATTTGCTATAGTGATATTGGGTGTGGTTAAGCCTAATCTTATTTAGAGCAATAACACTTTTTTTCAATGAAGACATAATAATAATCTTTTACTTGTATTGCAGTTTTTCAGCACCACTGTGTTTTAGAATGGGACATTGCTAAAAAGTAATTCAGCCATAGCAGGCAGTATGAATTTACTGAATAATTGCTTTCATACAAGTGAACATGGCTTCTAATCAAGGAATCTGGGAACCTGGCTCCCAGAGATACATGACAGAGTCAGACTGCCTGCTTTTTCAAATTCCTAGAAAGAAGAAAAAAAGAAAAAAAGGAAACATTTTGTGAAACACATACCATACACTAGGTCCATGAAATTATCTCATTTAAAACGTACAACTAAACCGATTTTTACAGGGGAGAAAGCCAAGATTCAGCTTCTCAGATGAAAGATTTCCATTTCACCGCATGTTCTCACTTATAAGTGGGAGCTTAATGATGAGAGCACATGGACATATTCGGGGAAACAACACACACTGGAGCCTGTTGGAGGGTTGGAGGGAGGGAGAACATCAGGGAGAATAGCTAGTGGGTGCTGGACTTAATATCTAGGTGACGGCTTTATCTGTGCAGCAAACCACCATGGCACACGATCACCTGTGTAACAAACCTGCACATCCTGGACGTGCACCCCAGAACTTAAAATAAAAGTTGATGAAAAAAGAAAGAAAGCCCAAGGTCCCTGATTGTAAGATATTGTACTTCTATCTGCCTTTGAGACTCAAACACCTGTTATACCAATGTACAATTTTATTTCCCCCACAAATAAAACATATGGTAAATGTGTGGGGCTAACATTCCGCTCTGCATTCTTTTAGTCACTGTCCCAAACTGTTGATTTCACTAGTAACAACTTTATGAAAGTATTATAAGTTATATTGCAATCTGTCTCAACATTAATATAGGATGTAATATATTGTTATACATTTAAGATATATCATTACATCTTAAATGTAATAATTACAATAATCTCTAGTACTGCCTATCAGCAGTGATCAATTTTATATTTAATGACTTTAAAACCTATCCTACAGGCATGTGCAAGGCTATATGTACAATATGTATGTAGATGACAGCTTTATTTCTAATATTGAAAATTTGAAGAAAGGAGTAATATCCAACAAAAACAAAAGGGTTAAATGATAGTGCAACCCACATAGTCATTAAAAATAATGTAATCTATTTTAATTGGCATACAGAATGTCCACGATAGACAGAATGGTCATATTTTGGTAAAGATATACATATATATATCTGGGTATATAAACTTATATATACTGAAAAAATACATGTGTTTATACAGATAAAGATCTAGATGTTCACAAATTGTAATGGTCTTCTCTACAGAGTAGGATGAAGTGTGCTGCCATTTTAAGAAGAAATAATCATGCCATGGAACTGAAACTCCGTGGCTAGAATTGAAGGCAAACTCTAGGAAATGAGTGACCTCTGGCTGGTAGAAGAAAGTAAATGGGTCATAGTTTCTACAACCAAAAAAAAAAAAAAGAAAAATTAAAAAAAAGAGCCAGGCACGGTGGCTCATGCCTGAAATCCCAGCACTTTGGGAGGCCAAGGCGGGTGGATCATGAGGTCAAGAGATCAAGACCATCCTGGCTAACATGATGAAATCCTGTCTCTACTAAAAAATAAAAAAATAAAAAAATAAATTGGCTTGGTGTGGTGGCAGGTGCCTATAGTCCCAGCTACTTGGAAGGCTGAGACAGGAGAATCACTTGAACCCAGAAGGCAGAGGTTGCAGTCAGCCAAGATTGTGCCACTGCACTCCATCCTGTTGACAGAGCAAGACTCCCTCTCAAAAAAAAAAAAAAAAAAAAAAAACAATTGTATTTGGCCAACAAGTTGGATGGATTTGGGAGAGTACTCTAAGACCTGGAAGAGAATGCAGTCTGGCTGACACCTTGATTTCCACCTTGTACAACTCTGAGCAGAGGACTCAGTCTCCCGTGCCCAGACTTCTGACCTACAGATCTAATAATGTGTCTTTTGTTTTTAGCTGTTAAGTTTATAATAATTTCTCACACAGCAATAGGAAGCTAATACAATCATTCAGCATGACAACTACAGAAAAGCTTATACAATCTCATTAAAAAAAACTATAATATAATAAATATAAAAAGATTGGATTTCAAAATGATTTTTTGATTTACTATATTGAATAATATTATTAAGATATGTTCCTGAACAGAGTTTTAATTTAAATGTCAAGCAAAAAGAAAGGGTCTCAGAGTGGTACAGATTCAAAATCATCTACAATTCTGCATTTTCAGTTTTTAAAATATATATGAATACCTTCAATTAGGTGACATGTAGGACTAAATAATACCTTTTGATTACAGATTAGTAAATTGTAGTGGAACAAACTAAAAACTTTCAGTGTTTCAAAAGCACACACTGTTATTTCAAGGCAAGTAGAAACTTTCAATGGCATCTCAACATATTCAAAGTACCTTGTAAACTTCAGCCTGACAACATTTCCAAAATTAGATTCCAATTTTTTTTTCTCAGCCTATAATCCAACTTTGCCTTACTGATAGTCTACTTGTTGTTTGTTTCTTCCCTTTTATATGCCTTTGCTTATGACATTTCCTTAGTCTGCTCCTGACGCAACTCACCAGTTTAGCCTCTTACCAGCTAGGCAAGGTTTGGCTCACCTCTACTAAGAACTCTGCCCCCTTCCTTACTTGCTCGCTACACATAGAACTGGTTCCTCTCTCTCCATATTTTCAAAGACCTTTATTGGTTTTACTAGAATAGGACATATTCTCCTCTTCTTTGTTTTAGGTTTCTATGCATGTGTGATACCACCCTCACTAGACTGTGAGTTACACAATGTCAGGGACCATCCCATTCTTGATCTGCAGTATGTGGCAGGCATCTAGCTCATGATAAAAAAAAAAAAAAAAAAAAAAAAAAAAGATCACTAAACTTTTAAAACTTTCACTTTGTCAATACACAAGAACAAAATACAAACTATGGTGCACCTAATTTTAGTTTAAGAAAGCCTGAGTCAAAATAGAAATCTGATGAGAAATAGAGAAATTCAGATTTTTTAAAAAATGAGAACAATTTTGCTCAGAGATTGAACAAACCATAGCAATTGCTAAATGAAATTCAAGTGCAATAAAAGGGGCTCAGAAGAGAAGGAAGGTCATACTTAAGAACTGAAAATAAAGAACAATATGTATTCACTACACCTCTATAGTTTCTGCTGTAGCATTTTACATTATTCAAATCCTTTTATCATTGCTTATGACAATATTTGCTTCCCTTATGAATTCATTTTCAGTACAATGTTGTACTGCGGTTGATTTTGAAAGATATTCTAATTTAAGATTATCAGAATTAGACAGGGTACTACATTGAATAACCCGAAGTTTTATGCATCTGAATTTCAAAATGCCTCAAACATAACTAAAATTGCTGCAAGCCCAAGAGAAATGTAAAGTAGTAGATACTAGTAACAGCTTACTATCTCTAGTTTGCATGCAATTATTTTACACTTTTGGAAAATAATATCAATGTGCTCACGTAAAATACAAATAACACAAAAGGCTGTTTGAGACTCCATTCAGTTAACTATTTATTGAGTACATAGCGCATATAAGACCTACTATTATAATGTATGAATTACATACAAGGAAAAAGAAGGATAGAAAGAAGAAAACAGAAAGTTAACTAAATGTTTTTAGTGTTCTACCTATGCAAGAACAAACCTTAGAAGAGTAATAATATCTAATATTTCTTGAGTGTTTATTATTTCTAGATATTCTGAATTACATCATTCAGACATTCTGGATTACATCATTTAAAGTTTTAAAACAAACCTATGAATTTAACATTATTATTTTTCCCATTTTTCAGATGAGAAAATTGCAGCACAGAGTTTAAATAATTTGCTAAATGCTGTAGAGCTAAGAATTTCAAAGATGAAACTTGAATTTAAGCAGGAAAGCACTGTGTACTCAACCCCTACTTTATGTACTTCCTAGATGGTTTTATTATTCCATTTCACAGAGCAAGAACTTGAGGCTCAGAGAGATTAAATAGGTTACCAAAGTAGACATCTTTAATCAATGACAGAGTTAGCATTCAAAATCAAATATGTTTGACTCCAAATTCTTTGCTGATTCCTCTCACAACTTCCAAAACTACATGAAATAAAATATATTCAAACTATATTCTATATCTTCCATTATTTAAATACAAACTACATTCATTTCTTGCTGTGTGACATTAGGCAAGTCACTTTATCAACTTTTGCTTTAGTTCTCTCATCTGTATAATGAGGATAATAATTCATCACACTTCAAAATAATTGTTTGGTGCATTGAATATAATATGTAAAGCTACTAAACAGTGCCTAACATAAACTTCTTAATATTATTAATATTAATATGTATGTGTATCATTATTACAATTTGTAAATTATTATACTTAAGGAGATAGAGTGTATATATGTGTGTATATACTACTAATACTAATGTTATTAGTATAATACTGTATTTAAATATATATAAAAATTAAAATATCTATAAATATCTACTAATACATACCATTCATTGTAGTATATTATATATATACACACACATATATTAGTAGTATATGTATACACTACTACATAATACTACTCAATCTATTAGTGGTATATATGTATGTGTGTATATATGCAGCACATATATATGCATACAGACATACATATATATGCAGCACTTATATATATTTACATATATATACAAACATATACATAGTATATATGTATATATGTGTGTATGTATATACATATATATACTCCTAATATACATAGGATAGATATGTATGTATGTGTGTACATACATACATATATATACTCCTAATAGGTTGAATTCTGAACTAAGCACTTTTTCAACTTTATTTAACCTCAAAGACTCCATTAAGTTGTAGTAAAAGCTCGTCTTTAAAACTGCACAGATAATGAGAAAACTCATCATTTGACAGATGATGAAAATGAAGCTTTGAAAAGTTAAGGAAGTTGCCTAAGATCATACAGCCAGTGAGTGGC
Organism: Piliocolobus tephrosceles; assembly: GCF_002776525.5. Classification (NCBI taxonomy): domain Eukaryota; kingdom Metazoa; phylum Chordata; class Mammalia; order Primates; family Cercopithecidae; genus Piliocolobus; species Piliocolobus tephrosceles. The sequence goes on along the minus strand of NW_022302087.1, from coordinate 322,447 downwards.
AAGACCAGATATCAAACCTGGGTTTATATGACTCCAAGGCCCACAAGGTAGTACACAATCAATGTCAAAAGGAAGGTGTAATCGGCTGGTCGAAGTGCAAGGGTGTTTATAACTAATTTATCACAACCAGTTACAGATTTCTTTGTTCCTTCTCCACTCCCAATGCTCCACTTGAATAGCCAAAAAAAAAAAGAAAAAAAAAGGAAAGAAAAGAAAAAAGAAAGAAAAGAAGGATGTAATCCAAGGGCTACAAAAGTTCAGAGAATGTAGAACATTTTTTGCTTAGATGATGGAGAATAGTTTCCCTGGGTGGGTTGACATTTGAGCTTAGCTGTAAAGGTAGACAGAATTTCAATAGATAAGAGGTATGCCTTTTGAAGGACAAAACAAGCTTACCTGGAACAGATGAGCAAAGGTCTTGAGATCAGGTACAATCCATTCGGCATTGTAGGAAAAAAATAGAAGATAGAGCTGGAAAGGAGAACTAATGTTAACTCCATGAGTGCAGGGTCTATGCTCCTAGAATTATGCTGTTTAGTACAGCAACCCTGAGATACACGTGACATCGAAAATGTAGCTATGGAGACCAAGGGACTGAATTTTTAATTTAATTTAAAATTAAATCTTAAAACTGCTACTTGATTCAGTTATTGACAATTTTCAAGTATGTTTGAACCACTGAGATATGTAGATCTTTTTCAACTGTGCATGTTATGAAGTCTAAATACAAATTAGGAACTTTCGACTGAGCGTGGTGGTGGCTCATGCCTGTAACCACAGCACTTTGGGAGGCCGAGGCAGGTGGATCACCTGAGATCAGCAGTTCAAGACCAGCCTGGCCAACATGGTGAAACTCCCTCTCTACTAAAAATACAAAATTAGCCAGGTGTGTTGGCTCACACCTGTAGTCCCAGCTACTTGGGAGGCTGAGGCAGGAGAATCACTTGAACCTGGGAGGTGGAAGTTGCAGTGAGCTGAGATCACACCACTGCACTCCAGCCTGGGCAGGACAAAGCCAGAGTCCATCTCAAAATAAATAAATAAATAAATAAATTTCAATGAAAATTTACAATCTGATTGAGATGTGCTGCTAAGTATAAAACATACATTGAATTCTTAATATTTATTTTAAAAGAATATAAATAGCTCCTTAACAAATTTTAATATTGATTACATTTTGATCTTTTATATATTTTGTGTATGTTGGATTAAATATAATGCATTATTTAAATTAAGTTTGCCTATTTATTTTAACTTTTTAATATGACTACTAAAAAATTTTAAATTACATATGTGACTTGAATTGAATTTCTTTTAGACAGAGATATTCTAGCCTATTCATGGCACACAGCAGGCACTCCACAAAATACTTTTTAACCAACTGCAGTGGGAACCAGATTGTAACTTCAAAGTCAGGCTGAGGATCTTGTATTTTAGTCAATAGATAAGAGAGCCACTAAAACTTCTCAGTAAGGAAAGTGATAGGCTCAGAGTACTATTTTAGAAGGTTCCATCAGGAAGACTAATACAAAGAGATGAGAAATTGAAGTTAGATTAGAAGTATATTGCAATATTAAAACAGGGCCTAAATACATATACCTTCTCCACAAATTCTTCCAAAGCAGCTCACTCTGGTAGCATAACATTGTGTAAATGCTCCCTGTTTCTCATGAGAACGCTAAACACTCTTACATGTGAAAGGCAATTCCTTTTCAAGTCAAGTCTTACCCCTCTATGCACCTAATTTTATCACTGTTGCTTTTAAAGAAAATAAATCAATGCAGTTAATCTCTGTATAGTGTCACGTGGGATGAAACTCCCTTTATTAGAGTAATGGTCTGATTACAGCATAATTTTGAAATATGCACAAATGGAACTACAGATATGAAAAAGCCTCAATATTATTCTCAACAGAGCAAACAGAGTTTTCTTGTTTAATGTATGTCTGAGTGTGCTATTTCCTGTTGAAAACTTTAATGCTATACCATGGTTTAAAGGATCAAGTCCAGACTCAGCAATCCTTCCCAACTAATCCTACTCCACTTCAACTTTCTGTAATGCCCTTCTATAAACACTGACTCATTCAGGTCTTTTTCAGTAGCAAGTGACATAAATCCAACCCAAAGAACTTGTTGGTCCCACAAAAGGTAAATAAACGTCAATACATGGAAAGACACGTGAATAGATTAGTGGATGAATGGCTGTCTTGATACTGTTGATCCCTAGATGCTGGCCTCATTTACTCGTGGTGCAGACAAACCTGCTCCATGTGGCAGAATAACTGTCTATCAGCAACCCTTACCTCATTTTCTTCCAACTCCTTGACCAAAAATGCAGAACACCTCTCCCTCCACTCCAAAAAAGGAAAATGCTACCACATGGAGAGTGTGTACCATGTTCCAAGCACGATTTCACCTACTTTTCATGTAAGTGATCTGATCCTCACAACAACCCTATTATCATCCCCATTTCGGAGATGGGGCAGCTGAAGCACAGAGAGGTGAAGTAACTTGCCCAAGATCACCACATTGAGACATGGCAGGGCTGAAACGTGAAGTCAAATAGGCAGACTCTGACATCCAAGCACCTCTGCAGAATCACTGTGGCCAGGGGAAAAGGAATTTTGATTGGCTATTCCATCGAGGAGTGAGTGAGTGCGGCAACTGAGAGCCCCGCCAGAATATAGGACATGATTGGCATAGGAGAGCAAGGTAGGCAGATCAAAACAACAGGGTCTGGAGGGAGTCCATATTCCAACTATAGCCAAAAGAACAAATCAGTCTTCTTAAAATTGATCATGCACTGTTTTTTCTCTAACATCTACCACTCTTTCCACTCCCACTTCCCAACTCTCTTCCTGGAGAATTGCTATTTATTAGTCTATGAGGCCAACCTCCAGCAATGAACAGCCCCTTTAGCAAAGTTTCTCAAGTTCTCATGGGCAGAATAAATCACTGCCTAGTGTGTGCTCCTTTCATGTCCTAGGCACCCCAGTATCAGTAGTGCAGACAGAAGATCCGCGTGGCAATCTTGTCATTTTGAGATAGCCAGGTGGGAAGGGCTCCCTGGTAGAGCCTCCAACCAATCTGTGTACCAGGAGGAACGCACACTAGGGTGGAGCCTCAGAAGTTCGCACCTTTTGCAGCGGAGAGGAGCCTTGCCCCTCCTCTTCCTGGGTGGAACATGGAATTCAATTGGCCAGGCAGGAAGCCCAAGGGCAAGAAGCACACGCTGTTACTTTGCTAAGAGTCTCTGTCCTCCCCCCCACTTTTTTTTATTTTTGCCCAATAAACCCCTTTTTTCTCACTCTTCGAATAGTCTGCAAGCCTAAATTTTCATGGCTGAGTGATAAAGACCCCCGCCTTTAGTTGAACTAAATAAGGAAGTAACCCTTCAACAAGTTCTACTACTGTAAAAGGAATTTGTAATGGCAAGACTCCGTCAAGCAGAAGAAAAAAAATAATAAACCTTCAGCACCTTTTTCCTCCACTTATTCATAACTGTTTCTTCGGAACATCTCAGGATCTTCAGATGAACACTGTTCAGCTCAACTCATGGGTTTCCTTTGCTACCAGGCATTGGTGATGGCTTCCCTCTACTCTGCTCTTGCCTGTCTGTTTTCTTTGTTCATCTGTTAATTTTTCAGTGTAGTATCCTGGCATGAGGGATGCCCATGACAGGAGTCACTGAGAATGTCCCCATTTGGGGGTTCATTTTATTGGTTTACATTTATTTGTTTTGATGTCTGTCTCTCCCATGAGACTTGCAACTACTTAACGGTGAGTATTGTGACCTAAATCACCTTGTTATCCCTAATGTTAAAAGGAGTTCCTGGCCACAGTAGAGATTTAGTGGATTTGTTTCCTTGAATCGAAGAAAGAAACAAGGAGGAGGAAGGGAGCATAGGAAAGAGCCAGAAAAGAAACGAGAGAAGGACAGAAAAAAAAAAAAGGGAGATTATTCCAGTATCTACATATTTCTTAGGAAAGGGCAAATAATCCACAACATGTGCAACTAAAACCTAAGTCAAATAAACAGTCTTTAAATTTATAATGGTAAAAAATTAAATTAATGAAACAGTGAAACAATTCTTGTTGTTGGAGAAAATTTTCAGAAACAAGCTTTTTTCTTAAGACCTTGGGCACTTTTGCCTTTATCTCGTAGGGCAAACGCAAGCTATTGTGACAATGCAAGAAAATTGGGTTGATTAAAGTAAATCTACCTCTGTTCTAAACTACCCAGAAAAGTAGTTTAGAATAAAGGACTACTCAACAGATCATTTTGCCCTAACCTCAATCTGTCCTTTGAAAAGAGGAAAGTTGTATCACCCAGAGTGTGGAATTGGCCTTGACCTTGTACATGTCACTGGCTCCCTGCAGCCCAGTTTCACCTCTTCCTCTACCCAGGGCAGAGTAGTGCAGTTAGAAACAGTTGAGGGCTGAACCCCTAAGCAGGAGATCTCACTGATAAAGACTGGTTTTTCCTTGATGTGATGTTTTATTAATTAAAAAAAGCTTGTTTCTGACCCTAAAGGCAAATGTAAGAGGCAATTTCTTAAGAGTAAAATCTGCATCTCTCTTAGGAGTAAAAATCTGCATCTCTCTTCAAAGTTAAGGCAACTATTTGACACAACCAGAGTGGTCAATAATGTTAGCTCTGAACCCGGGAGATTAAGCTCCAAATCCTGGATCCTCCACTTTACTGACACAGTGAAGTCAGTACTAGACAAACTGATCTTTCTGCGTCTCAGTTTTCTCAACTGTAGACAGATAATAAACTTCATATGGTTGTAAGGGTTAAATGAGCTGGTATTTATAAAGTGCTTATGTCCAACTGTGCCTAACACACAGAAGTCGCTATGTATTTGTAAACTATTCAAAACAATCCGCAGACAAATATAAGGTATACAAATACCTTTGGAACATTACCTAAAATTACTGAGTAAAGAAAAGACTGAACAGAACAAATACATACATCTTAAAATCTGTAAGATAAAGTCAGGTGACCTACAGCTTGAATTTTTGAAAACTTTAAACCACGTGAGTACAAGAGTCTTATGGTTTCTCAAGTTAACAGGATGCTGCATTAAAAAGTATTCTACTAGCTGAGAAACATGTTGTATAAACTTCGAGATAGCTGATGGTTTCTTAAATAGCCAATGTTCCTTTTCTCTATCTAACTTTACGGTTCTCAACAACCTATGACGTAATACTTAAAACCTTTTAAGTAAAGCATTAATTGTTTTTAAAGCATTTTATGAGGGCAGTGCCTTATTGTCATGGAGAAGAAAATTATAAGTTCTGTTAATCCTACAAAGGTTTGAAAGCACCAGAGATCAATAACTACTCTGTCTTCTAAATTGTATCACTTTCTTTTCAAGCTGTGCCTTCATCAAATATCTGCCTCTAACTAAGAATGAAAGATTACAACACCCGATTTTTAAAAAAGAATGGTCCTAATAAAGGCATTTTAATAACTGCACCTCATAATGATCTTACTGGTTGTTGTTTGTTTGTTGTGTTGCTTATTTTTAAAATAGTTCATGAGACCCAAATTTTAAAGTAAATTATTAATGGACTCAATGCAAAAAAGGAAAGGTCTGGAAACAGGATATCACATTTTGCAGCCTAAATCAAAGTGTCATTTTCTCTGTTCTTTATCATGTGAACTGGATGTTGAAAAAGCCTTCCAAAGTCCAGAAATTGCTTTCTCTTCCCTGTGCAGTATTTTTGGGAATGCATTTGGAGAAATCAAATACTACTAAAAAAAAAAAAAAAAAAAAAAATCACAGAATTAGTGAGGCCAAAAATATTAAATTGGAAAAAATCAAGCAGGACCATGCTATTGTGAAGCTAATAAAAACTTTTTTTTTTTTCCAACTCTACTGTCACAAAAACACAAAAGATAGCAAAATGTTCTGTACATTTCTGCATTGAGAAAGTCTCAAATTATCACAGGGCAGTCATTTCCTAACCCTCTCCCACCAGCACCCTCTCTTCTCTCTACAGGAATCAATGCCCCAGTCGAATTCATGTTGCTGTCAGATATTATGTCCCTGAGTTTTACTGTCCAAGAGAAGAATTGTGTAGCCAAGGGAAAATGAGGCAAACTTCATAAAAGAAAGATGTTCAATGAAAACCCTAGGCATACCTCAAGCCTAAACTCACTGATTCAGTCATAAAATGAGCTTAAGGGAAAAGGGAAATTTATAAAAAGCATACAGGGTTATCTGTTGAAACTCAAGGTCAATATATGCATCTGGGCTTTGTGAGACACTAGAACCAAGAACAGGAAAGTCAGCAGAAGCCAATACACCTGCTATTTTCAACTTTTTGTTCTCTCAGGGAAGCAAGATCTAAAATCTATTTCTCTCTACAGACTGGTTTCATTCCTTAATTTTGTTATGGACCCACTTACAAATGGACCACCTGACTACTGCCATCACAAGTTCCCCAGGGGAGATAATCTAATTAGAAGAGACAAACTCTCTAGAGGAGATTGTCTCTCTAACCAGTGAGTGTTGGTCATTTGTATTATGGAAATAGTGCACAATGAGGGTCATGACAATAGTCTACACCAAGGGATGGTAAATTTTTCTCTGTAAAGGGGCTATGATATGGTTTGGCTGTGTCCCCACCCAAATCTCATCTTGAATTCCCACATGTTGTGGGAGGGACCTGGTGAGAGGTAATTGAATCACTGGGGCAGGTCTTTGCCGTGCTGTTCTCGTGATAGTGAATATGTCTCATGAAACATGATGGTTTTAAAAAGGGGAGTTTCCCTGAACAAGCTCTCTTTGCCTGCTGCCATCCATGTAAGATGTGACTTGTTTCTCCTTGCCTTCTGCCATGATTGTGAGGCTTCCCCAGCCACATGGGACTGTGAGTCCTCCATTTAACCTCTTTCCTTTGTAAATTGCCCAGTCTTGGGTATGTCTTTATCAGCAGTGTGAAAACAGACTAACACAGGCTACATAGTAAATATTTTAGATGTTGGGAACCATAGGTTCTCTGTCAAAATCACTCAACTCTGCTGTTGCAGCACAAAAGCAACCATAGAAAATACATAAATGTATGGATATGGTTGTGTGCCAAAAAATCCTTTGCTGTCATTTCAACAATATTCACAGTATCCTCACTAGGAATATATTTATTCTGAAGAAACCACTTTCTTTTCTCATCCATAAGAAACAACTCCCCCCATTCATTCAAGTTTGATCATGACATTACAACAACCCAGTCACATCTTCAGGCTCCCCTTCTAATTCTAATTCTCTTGCTATTTTCACCACACTGGCACTTACTTTATTCTCTGAAGTCTTGAACCCCTTAATGTCATCCATCAGGGTTGGAATCAACTTCTTCCAAACGCCAATTAATATTGATATTTTGACCTCCTCTCATGAATCAAAAATATCCTTAATAGCATCTAGAATGGGAATCTTTTCCAGATGGTTTTTAATTTGCTTTGTTTAAATCCATCAGAGGAATCCCTATTTATGGCCGCTATAGCATTAACAAAGGTATTTCTCGAGTAATAAGACTTGAAAGTCAAAATTACTCCTCAATCCATGGGCTACAGAGTGAATGTGCTGTTAGCAGGCATGAAAACAAGAGTAATATTCTGTGTATCACAATCAGAGCTCTTGAGTGATGAGGTGAATTGTCAATGAGCAGTAATATTTTGAAAGGAATCTTTTTCTGAGTAGTATATCTCAACTGGGGGCTTAAAATTTTCAGTACACCATGCTATGAAGAGATGTGCTCTCACCAAGGTTTGTTGTTCCATGTATAGAGCAAAGGTGGAGTAGATTTAGCATAATTTGTAAAAGTTCTAGGATTTTAGGAATGGTAAATGAATACGGGCTTTCACTTAAAGTCACCAGTTGCGTTAGTCCCTCACAAGAAAGTCAGCCTGTCCCTTTGATGCTTTGAAGCTGGTCATTAATTTCTCCTCTCTAAGCTATGAAAGTCCTAGATGGCATTTTGTTGCAATAGAAGGCTGCTCCAAACTTTTCTTCTGCAACTTCCTCACCTCTCTCAGTCTTCATGGAACTGAAGTGAGTTAAGGCCTCGTTCTGCATTAGGCTTTGACTTAGTGAAATGTTGTGGCTGGTTTGCTCTTCTGTCCAGACCACTAAAAACCTTTTTCCATATCAGCAATAAGCCTGTTTCACTTCCTTATTCATGTGTTCACTGGAGTAACACTTTTAATTTCCTTCAAGAACTCTTCCTTTGCATTCACAATTTTGCCAACTAATTGATGTAATAGGCCTAGCTTTTAGTCTATCTCAGCTTTGTTTTTTTTGTTTCTTTTCTTTTCTTTTTTCTTTTTTTTGAAACTGAGTCTTGCTGTGTTGCCCGGGCTGGAGTACTGTGCAGCCTCAAATTTCTGGGCTCAAGTAATCCCCCCACTTCAGCCTCTAGAGTAGCTGGGACTATAGGCACACACCACCACATCTAGCTAAACTTTTTAGTTTTTAATAAAGACTGAGTCTCACTACTTTGCTCAGGCTGGTCTCAAACTCCTTGTCTCAAGCAATCCTACCACCTCAGCCTCACACAGTGCTGGGATTACAGGCTTTAACCACCATACTGGGCCCTATCTCAGCGTTCGACATGCCTTCCTCACTAAGCTTAATTATTTCTGGCTTTTGATTAAAAGTCTGTTGTGTGGCCAGGCGCGGTGACTTATGCCTGTAATCCCAGCACTTAGGGAGGCCCAGGCGGGTGAATCACGAGGTCAGGAGATCCAGACATCCTAGCTAACACAGTGAAACCCCGCCTCTACTATAAATACAAAAAATTAGCCCGGCGTGGTAGCAGGCGCCTGTAGTCCCAGCTAATGGGGAGGCAGAGGCAGGAGAATGGCATGAACCCAGGAGGCGGAGCTTGCAGTGAGCACTCCAGCCTGAGTGACAAAGGGAGACTCCATCTCAAAAAACAAACAAACAAACAAAAAACAAACAAAGTCTGTTGTGTGACTCTTCTTTTCACTTGAAAAATTAGAGGCCATTGTGAGGTTATTAATTGGTCAAATTTCAACATTGTTGCCTTCAGGGAATAGGGAGGCCCAAGGAGAGGAAGAAAAATGGGGGAATGGTTGGTTGGTACAGCAGTCAGAACACATTCTACATTTATTGATTGTTTGCTATCTCATATGGAGATGGTTCATGGCACCCTAAAACAATGACGATAGTAACTTCAAAAATTACTGATCATAGATCACCATGAAAGTGTAATAATAACAAAAATGTTTGAAGTATTGTGAGAAATAGCAAAATGTGTCACAGAGATATGAAACACATGAAGTGAGCTTGTGCAATTGGAAAAATGGTGCCAATAGATATGGTCAACACAGGACTGCCACAAGCCTTCACTTTGTTAAAAAAAATTAGCTTAATATCTGTGGAACACAATAAAATGAGATGGACCTGTAGATTTTCCACAGTTTGGAGGCAAGATAGCACAATGGCCAAAAGCAAGCCCAGGGTTTATTTTATTTTATTTTATTTTTGAGACGGAGTCTCGCTCTGTCGCCCAGGCTGGAGTGCAGTGGCCGGATCTCAGCTCACTGCAAACTCCGCCTCCCGGGTTTACGCCATTCTCCTGCCTCAGCCTCCCGAGTAGCTGGGACTACAGGTGCCCGCCACCTCGCCCAGCTAGTTTTCTGTATTTTTTTAGTAGAGATGGGGTTTCACTGTGTTCACCAGGATGGTCTGGATCTCCTGACCTCGTGATCCGCTCGTCTTGGATCACGCTCCCTCCCAAAGTGCTGGGATTACAGGCTTGAGCCACCGCGCCCAGCCAAGCCCAGGGTTTATATCTTAGCACTAGCCAGCTATAGGATTCTGAATTATTAATCCTCTCTCAGACATAGGTTCCTTATTTGAAAAATGGGAAGAAGAGTAATTCTACCTCTTAGAATTACCGCATCTCTTAAGTGAGATTAAATACGTAAAAAGCAGAACTTAACATCCTTGTCCTTACTGCAAATGTTAGTTATATTATGTATTTTATATTATATTAACAAAAGTTTTAAACTAGGTAGCTACAGAAAAGTCGAAGAAATATTAAATCATCACTGTGATATGTGTGAGAAAACTAGGGCTCAGAAATGTCGAGGGGCATTTTATTACTCCTTGAGTCAGTATATACAAAACTCCAGAGTCTTGGCTACTTCTTTGAGAGGTTAATGATATGGACTAGCTTCATTTGTCATTGCCTCACCTGCTCTCTTACATGTGGTATGTTTCATTTTACTATGCTATGGGATTCCTTTAGAGCCAGAAAACAAACATCCAATTATTCATTGTTTAGCAAGTATGTCATCTATCACAGCATCCTGCATTACTATGTCATGTACTTGAGATATAATCATGGCAGAAATCTGGCCCTGTTTCCTAGGGAATTATTATCTAATCCATAGGTGTGTCCTATTGCAGAGTGCCTTGAGGCTCATCTGTACACTGGGAAAAACTTTATTGCAAAGGTTTAGTGGGTATGATATTTCAGACCATAAACTCACAAAGGAACAAATGGAGTTAACTTTATTTTTCTATAAATGAATTTAGTTCATATCTAGAGGCCTCATTCTGTCTGGTAGTAGAAAAGGTAATCCTGGTTAGTTTGGAGTCCACTCCGTAACATCCCAGAGTCTTCTCCATTTTTTTCCCATGGAGTTTCATCTCCATTCCTCGGGCTTCATAACACCAAGATATTTGGTTTTCTGGTCCCAGGGAGCTGTCTGTCCACTCTGACATTCAACAAAAGATGTATCACATTATCTCCTCCATCATTACTATGCTCTTAGGCCAGCAATGGCAGGATTATTCACATTCCCCCTAATATCTAGCTGAATAGCCTACATTTCATCCTTCCCCCAAGACCTTATGAAGTGTAAGAGTTCGCCCTCTCAGTTATGCATTTTCACCCTTCTCAGATTTACAGAAAATATTACTCATACACTCCGAGGCTATCTTAGGCTTTCTCTGTTCAATATCTCTTGAACTATCTTTTATGGAGATTCCACATCATGTTAAAGCAAGAAAATCTGCAAGGCTGTCACACCCAGAGTCCCCAGTTTAGTGAGTACAGATCTCCTTTACTCTCATATCCCTGAATATATGTGGAAATTCTATTGCTTTCACAACCCAAGGAGGCAGAGGTAGGTTCTCCTCTCAGACATCCATACCAGCAATTTATTCTACTGTTTTTTTCTCCTCAGTTTTAATATATTAATCTCTTACAGAATTCTTTGCTTCTTTCCCAGATAATAAAATTTTTATTTTTTTCTAATTTAGAAAAAATTTGGAATGCGAAACTGTTCTTCCAATTCCTTTTTTTTTTTTTTTTTTCCTGAGACAGAGTCTTGCTCTGTCCCCCAGGTTGGAGTGCAGTGGCGCGATCTCCGATCTCCACTCACTGCAAGCTCTGCCTCCCAGGTTCACGCCATTCTCCTGCCTCAGCCTCCGAGTAACTGGGACTACAGGCGCCCGTCACCTCACCCGGCTAATTTTTTTTTTGTATTTATAGTAGAGACAGGGTTTCACCATGTTAGCCAGGATGGTCTCGATCTCCTGACCTCGTGATCCGCCCACCTCGGTCTCCCAAAGTGCTGGGATTACAAGCGTTGAGTCACCATGCCCAGCCTATTCTTCCAATTCTATTGTTTTATTCAAGGTCATCAGTTTCTGAAGTATAAAAGTCAATTAATAAGTAATGGTTCTTTTTATTTTAACTACTTATAAAGTTTATGAGTTATGAAAAAGTATTATGGGAAAAAATAAATTTCCAAAGGTGAAAGCATCACAACATCCTATTCTGCTACAGTGTTAAGAGTCTGAGTCCTGTTTAAGGAATGGAGCCTCCTTTGTGGAATTTGTGAGAATTCTTCAGTAACCAAAGCTGGGTCCTTGTCTTCATGTCAAGATAATGATGGGATGGGCTGGGTGCGGTGGCTCACGCCTGTAATCCCAGCACTTTGGGAGGCCGTGGCGGGTGGAACACCTGAGGTAGGGAGTTCGAGACCAGCCTGGCCAACCTCGGGAAACCCCGTCTCTCCTAAAAATACAAATATCAGCCGGGCGTGGTCGCGGGCGCCTGTAATCCCAGTTACTTGGGAGGCTGAGTAATGAGAATTGCTTGAACCCGGGAGGCGGACCTTGTAGTGAGCCGAGATCTCACCACTGCACTCCTGCCTGGGCGACAAGAGGGAGACTCCATCTCAAAGAAAAAAAGACAATGATGGGATGTTTTCTCAACACTGAGCTAAGTCTTACGTCCTATCTCCATATCAACTGGCATGGGTAGAATTGTGCACCACTCCCCCCAAAACATGTTGAAGCCCTTACCCCTGGAACTTGTGGATATAATTGCAATTGGAAAAAGGGTCTTTGCAGATATAATCAAGTTAGGATACGGTTATTAGGGTAAGCCCTAATTCAAAATGGCTGATGTCCTTATAAGAAGAGGAGAACGGACACAGAAACACAGACACACCTAGGAAGAACACCACATAATAAATGAAAGCAGAGATCAACATACAGCAGCAACAAGCCTTGAAATGCCAATGACTAACAGCCACCACCAGAAGCTGGGAAGGATTTTCCCCTAGAGTCTTTGGAGGGAGGATAGCCTTGCAGCCATGTTGATTTCAAACTAACTTCTAGAACTGTAAGATAATAAATTTTTGTTAAGTCATAGGGTTTGTGTTATTTTGTAGTAGCAACCCCAGGAAACTAATGCACCTAAGCTCAGCACCCCAAGAGTTGCTCATTTGGAAGAATATAATATTCAAATAGATCGACTTATACCATCTAAGGTCTCCTAACATCAATTTTCAGAAAACTAAAGAAAGCCCCAGATAGAGCCACAAGCTGATTGTAATGAACCTCTCCTCAGGACCTGATTACTGAGTCTTAAGAAGCCTAAAGAACACAAGAGCTAAGACAGAGCTGACTCTAGAACATAGTTGGAGTTTCTTTGAGTAGCCACAGTTTTTAATCCCTGTGAAAAGGTAGGGAGAGTCCGACCTCAAGGCACAGCCATGGTCCTTCTTTCCTTCACATTTTAAATTTTCTACCTAGGTAATATCATACAGTCTTATGAAGTTAAGTGTTATCTTTATGCTAATGGATTCCAAATATATTGTTTCAATGTGTGGCCTCTACAATAAGGCCAGACTTCTACATCCAACTCTCTGCTTGACATTTCCATTTGATTGCTGCCCTGCAACCTAAATGTTACATTACTAAATCGGAAATCTTGATCCACAGATACTCTCTCTACCAAAGCTCTGCCTAGTTTAATATTCCCCATCTCAGTAAATGACACCTTCATTCATTCATTTGATTGGTCTGAAAACACAAGTGTATCCCTAGATACCATCCATAAGTAATTCCTGTCAATTATGTTTCCAAAATATATCCTCCTCAATAATTACCCCCTTCCCTATGACACTATAATCTATTGCCTAGACTTCTACAATAACGTCTTTAGACCTTACAGTCCATTTTCTACTCAGTCATCAGAATTTTTTAGTTTAATTTTTAAAAATTTAAAACACCATTCAAATATTCACACTTAAAAGGCTGAACAGATTACATAGTGTTAACCTAACATGAAGGAAAGCTAATGGAAAAAATTAATCAACCCACTAAAAATGTTTATATTGGAATCTATAACAGACCTGCACTTTATAAAATGTGGTCTGAGGAAACAGCCTTCTAATACACAAGAAGAGACAAAACAGTTTGAAGTGCAGAAGACACATTATCTTTTTCATGGAGTTTTACAATACGTGTTAGTGTATTTGAAGTCTTTGAGGTATCAGAAAGCAAAGACAAACACTCAACATCGTTTAACCCAGAATTTTATGTGATAGTTTTTATTTGTAACATTTATTAATATACTGTAGTATTTAGGAATACATTCTGGGAAATGCTGCCTTAAATCAGAGAATTCCAGTCAAAGACCAGCATCAACAAATTTCAAAGCCTAAGCTGGCAGATATGCAAGTTCTGTCCATCTCCACCTCTTCATAGTTTGCAGAGATGTGTAGCACACACAGAAGTGCTAAAAGTGGCACCTCTCCTTTAGGGGGAACTTACTGTCAGTGCCTCCAGCCCTGTGGTCTGAAATTTTAAGGGAGGTTAAAGTAGCTCTTCACGATGAATGGGCCAAATAGAACCCTCACCATCTGGAATTGATAAAAAAGAAAACAAAGGACATGGGCCCTATAAGCAATTTGACTATAAAGAGGCAGATGCTTGACTAAAGCTCTAACAGAAGACGTTGAAAATCATTCTGTAAGATTGAAACAAAGAATAAAAATCTGGGGTTCACTTCTCAGTAATTAAGTTCAAAATCATAGTAATATGACAAGTTGTTATTTAGTAATAAAATTATTGAGCTACATGTATTAATCAAGGATCATCAAAGATTTGCAGAGGGTCACAAAAAAAGAGGGCATCTCTGAAAGACTTAGTGTCAATCTTTTTTCTGTAGAAAAAGGAAAGAATCAGGATGTATATTACATAATCTGAAAAACAACAGTTTCAGGTGACATTTAATAAATTAAGCTTTTACTAATAGAATATACTTAATTCAGGAAAATCAGTTGCAAGAAATCAATTTAAAGGATTATGTACTGGAATAAAATAAGTAATACTTGATTATATATACATACAGAATATGATATAGAATAACATATAGAATATTGAAGGAAAGTTTATTCTATATGTAAGTACTTTTTTATTACCAGTAGAAAAGCAAAAAGTGTCAATAAATGTTTTTTGTGTGTCTTAAAACTGGAGAGTGAAGGATAAAATGGTGGTAAACAAACAAAAAAAATGATACATGAAACTAAGCTATAAAATTCAGAATGAGTAAGAGATTGTTGTAACTATTTTAAGGAGAAAAAGAGAAAATATAGTGTACGTAAGCTCCTTAATAAATTAGACCTATTAAATCCATGATGGGTAAAACACTGAGCCACTGAATTTCTTTTAATTGTCCTTTAGGTAAAAAAATAAAGTGAAACTTTTAGGAGCAATAAGGCACAAAATGAGAGTAGCATGGTCCTTTGGGGAGATGAGCAAAACATACTCAGTTAAAAGAGAAAGGTGATGGCCAGAAAGGTGGGGATCAGGTATATTCAGTATAAACTGCATTTATTTGGCTTTCTATTTCTATTAATTTTCTATTTCTATTAACTTTCTGTTGCCCAAGCTGATCCAAAGTTACCCCATTCTGCACAAACTATGTGGTGGAGGAGGGAGGGGAAGAAAGGGTTTGCCTAAGCAAATTACTAGTGTAAACACAGTTAAAGAGCTATTGTTTAAACAAATCTGGCAGGTACTCTGCTTGGAAACCCTTGGTTAGCCATTAGTTGGTGTTACTGATTAACCTACTCCTTCTGCCATCTGCTCTTTTCTCTTCACAGTCTCTCCCTTAGAGAGTGGATCTGTTCTCATGACTTTCCCTATCACCTTTTTGCTAATGTCTCCCAAACTCAGGTATCCGTCTCTCAATTCTTTCCAGGTGCCAGCCTCAAAGTTTCAAACACTAAATAAAATTCTGTATTCATAAAGCCAAGTTAATTGTGTTCTTCCCAAAAACTACCACCTGTCCTAACTTCCCTATTTTAGTCAATGACAACATCCTTCTTTCAGCCAGTCAGCCTTGATATCTTGGGGCAATTTAGAATTGCTTTCTTTCTTATAATGCACATACAGAAAAGCTCCCAAATGCTCCCTTCTAATAAGACCACCCTAGGCCATATAACCATCGACCCACACTGAAATACCTCCTGGAATATATTGGAGAAAAGTGTATATTTTCTCCAATATACACTTTTTTCTATATAGAAGGGTATACACACACACACACACACACACACACACACTCTTCTAAATTAAAGCTTACATATACATGTATATACTTTAATGTATTACATAATATATTAATTTATATATATATTCAAGTGTATATTGTATATACTTTAATTTAGAAAGTGTGTATGTAAGCTTTGTGTCCATCCCTTGATCAAAAACTTTCATTTTCTACCTGCACTGTACCTTATCAAGTATTATAACAGTTGTGATAAGAGTATGGACTCTAGAGCCAGGCTGCTTGAATTCAAACACTAGCTCAGCAACATCTTAGCCATAAGGCCTTGGTCAAATGATTTAAACTTGCTGTACTTCAGTTTTTCCCTCTGTAAAATAGGAATAATAATATCTAAATTATAATGTTGCTATGAGAATTAAATGAGTTAACACATTATTTAGAACAATGCCTGGCACACAGTTAATGTGGAATAAATAATAGCTATTATTATGAAAAATCATTTCTGTTTTATTTTCAAGGTCCTCTAAATCAAATTTTACCTCAACCTAATAACCTTCTTTCACATGACTTTATAATAAGACCTTCTTTCTATTCATTAGGTTGGGCCACTTCACCATTAGATAAGATCATGCGATTTCCTGCCTCCAGGCCTTCCCTGTAAGAAACATTTGTGTTTTCCATGTCTCAAAGCCCATTGGCTCCTATCCTATTCCAGCCTGATTGGTCAATCCATTTGTTAAGATCCTCAGACTTTATCGGTAACAGGTTTGATTTCAATTGCATATTATTTTGCAATAACTTAATATTATTTTATTTATTTTATTATTATATTATTATTTTATCTTACAACCATTTATTATTATTTATTATTTTACAGAGTTCCCTCTTGTTTTATTTGTATGATTGTTTTTTCTTGCTATCACCATGTACGATGAATAAAAGCTCTAGACTGGAGTCAGGCAAAAGAACTTTATGACCTCAGCTAGGAATTTAAGCACTGTGTTCCTTATTGCCTCCATTTATTAAACATTACCTGGTAAATTGTAAGCACTTAAGAAATATATGATGTATGCAGTCAAATTCTACCAGATATAAAAGGAAGAGGTGGTACCATTTCTACCGACACTATTTCAAAAAGTAGAGGAGGAGGGAGTCCTCCCTAACTCATTCTATGAGGCCAGCATCATCCTGGTATCAAAACCTGGAAGACACACACACACACACACACACACACACACACACACACACACGAACTTCAGACTAATATCCTTGATGGATATTCATGCAAAAATCCTCAACAAAAATACTTGCAAAATAAATCCAAAAGCACATCAAAAAGTAATCCACCATGATCACATAGGCTTTATCCCTGAAATGCAAAGTTGGTTCAACATACACAAATCAATAAGTGATCCACCACATAAACAGAACTAAAGACAAAAACCACCTGATTTTCTCAATAGAAGTAAAAAAAAAAAAAAAAAAAAAAAAAAAAAAAAAGGCTTTTTATAAAATTCAACATTCCTTAATGTTAAAAACTCAAAAAATCTAGGTATTGAAAGAATATACCTTAAAATAAGAACCATCTATGACAACCCCATAGCCAAGGTCATACTGAATGGGCAAAAGCTGGAAGCATTCCCCTTGAAAACCAGCACAAGACAAGGATGCCCAGCTTTCACTACTCATATTCAACATAGTATTGGCAGTCCTGGCCAGAGCAATCAGGCAAGGGAAATAAATAAAGGGCACCCAAATAGGAAGAGGAAAAGTTGAACTATCCCTGTTTGGAGATGTCATGATTCTATTAATATACCTGGAAAACCCCATCATCTTGGCCTAAAAGCTCCTTCAGCTGATAAACAACTTTAGCAAAGTTTCAGGATACAAAATCAACATACAGAAATCACTAGCATTTCCATAAACCAGCAACAGCCAAGCTGACAGACAAATCAGAAATGCAATCCAATTCACAATTGCCACAAAAAGAATAAAATACCTGGGAATACGGCTAACCGGGGAGGTGACAAATCTCTATAATGAGAATTACAAAACAGTGCTCACCGAAATCAGAGAAAACACAAACAAATGGAAAACTATTCCATGCTCATGGGTAGGAAGAATATGACCATACTGCTCAAAGCAACTTATAGATTAATTGCTATTCCTATCAAACTTCCAAGGACATTCCCCACAGAACTTGAAAAAAACTATTTAAAAATTCTATGGAACTAGAAAAGAGCCTGAATAGCCAGGCAATTCTAAACAAAAAAGAGCAAAACTGGAGGCATCACATTACAGACTTCAAACTATATAACAGAGATACAATAATCAAAACAGCATAGTACTGGTGCAAAAACAGACACATAGACCAATGAAACAGAATCTA
The DNA here is from genome assembly GCF_002776525.5 of Piliocolobus tephrosceles. NCBI lineage: Eukaryota > Metazoa > Chordata > Mammalia > Primates > Cercopithecidae > Piliocolobus > Piliocolobus tephrosceles. The sequence continues at coordinate 304,207 of NW_022302087.1, read as the reverse complement.
GAGCCCAGAAATAAAGCCACACACTACAATCATCTGATCTTTGACAAAGCTGACAAAAACAAGCAATGGGGAAAGAACTCTGTATTCAATAAATGGTGCCGTGGTAAATGGCTAGCTATATACAGAAGATTCAAACTGGGACCCTTCCTTACACCATACACAGAAATCACTCAAGATGGATTAAAGACTTAAATGTAAAATCCAAAACTATGAAATCCTGGAAGACAAACTAAGCAATACCATTCTGGATATGAGAACTGGCAAAGATTTCATGGTGAGATGCCAAAAGCAATTGCAACAAAAGCAAAAACTGACAAATGGGATTCAATTAAAGTGAAGAACTTCTGCACAGCAAAAGAAATTATTAACAGAGTAAATAGGCAACATACAGAATGGGAGAAAATATTTGCAAACTATGTATGTGACAAAGGTCTAATATCCAGCATCTATAAGCAACTTAAACAAATTTACAAGGAAAAAGAAAAAACATTAAAATGGGCAAAGGTCACAGTTTTCAAAAGAAGACATACATGCAGTCAACAAGCATATTTTTTAAAAAGCTCAATATCATTGATCATTAGAGAAATGCAAATGAAAATCACCATGAGATACCATCTCACACTAGTCAAAATGGTTATTATTAAATGTCAAAAAATAACAGATGCTGGCGAGGTTGCAGAGAAAAAGAAACACTTATACACTGTGGGTGGGAGTGTAAATTAGTTCAAGCATCCTCAAAGAGCTAAAAACAGAACTACCGCTTGACCCAGCAATCCCATTACTGGGTGTGTGTATGTGTGTATGTATGTATGTGTATATATATATATATACACACACACACACACACACACACACACATACATACATACCCACACACACAAATGAATTATGAATTATTCTACCATAAAGACATATGCACACAGATGTTCACTGTAGCACTATTCACAATAGCAAAGACATGGAATCGATCCAAATGCCCATCAGTGGCAGACTGGATAAAGAAAATGTGATACATATACACTGTGGAAAACTATGCAGACATAAAAAAGAACAAAATCATATTCTTTACCAGAACACGGCTGGAGCTGGAGATCATTATCCTTAGCAAACTAATGCAGGAACAGAGAACCAAATACCACATACTCTCACTTGTAAGTGGGAGGTAAATGATGAGAAGACAAGGACACAAAGAGGGGAACAACAGACACTGAGGCCTTCTTGAAGTTGGAGGGTGGGAGAAAGGAGAGGATCAGAAAAAATAACTATTGGGTACTAGGTCTAGTACTCAAGCATTGAAAAAATCTGTACAACAAATCCCGATAACACGAGTTTACCTGTATAACAAATGTAAATATGCACCCCTGAACCTAAAATAAGTTTTAAAAAAGAAAAGAAAATGAAAAAAGGAAATACATAATGTATAAATGAGTGAGTTAAGAAAAACAAAAAGAATTAAGGAGTAGATCATGACAAAGGCCATTTCAAATAACTCTCAGTAATTTTAATTTGTAGTCTATCATTTCTCTTTGCTATAGCTCAGACAGACATTGGGAAAAGCAGGTGAAGGGCAGGGGCAGGCTAAGATTGACCAGCTGCTTTGTGACAAGCAGTTTATTTCGATAATCTCATTGAATACCCTGTGGAGGGAGTATTATTACACTATTTTATGACAAGAGAAGTTCTGTTCAGAAATATGAATACATGTGGAAACACTGCATTAGGAAGTTCCACAGCTTGCCCGGATCCAAATCCAGAACAGTTTAAAGGAAAACCCATTTCTTTCCACTGCCCCACACTACTTTTTTCATAGTAGTTGCCCATTGAATAATTCTGGCAGGTCAGTTTACTGTAAGTACTTGAAATGAGAGTCACATTTATGTTAACATATGGCCATTTTATCATGTTACACTATGTACTCTATAATGTTTAGGAAGCTGATGTTTTATATTTCAAACATTTTAATAATTCATTCATAACTTTTCCAATATTATCCAAAGTGGTAAGTGTTTGGTGAGCTTTATAGGTTGAAAATGTGTGTTGGTTTATGCTCTTTTGTATCCAAGGCTAATTTTCTTAAACATCTGCCTCTAAATGATAAGGCATCAGTAATTAGAACAGCAGCTATCAGTTTAATAAATTGATCTTTAAGTTGTAAACCTGAAACTACTCATGGGTAAATTACCAATTTGGTGATTATTGACTAAGTATAGGTTTTGAAGAAATTCTCTAGTTTATAAGCCACAAGCAGCTTGAAAATCAGATAAGTTAGAAAAACAGATGCCAAAAAATTATAACAGAAATGCAAATAAGCTACACAATATGTTAAAAAGAAAGGCAATCTCGGCAGTTATCACTGGACAGAATAATGTAAGCAGCGATGGTATTAGACAAAGAGTACGCAAACCTGAGTCTGCAAACTAACTGAGCCACTTCCTGAATATAAAACATTGGAAAAAATCACTTCACCTCTTTCTCCTAATCTCAGGTTCTTTATCTATGAGATTTATTACCTAATTTGCATGTATGCTTATGTGTGTATACCATTAATCTTATTTACTGCCACATGAAATTACACGCAAATATAGATATATTAACACAATTGCATATGTAACATCTATATGTTTAATCCATAAAGTGTAAAGGAATATTAAATAGCAAACACTAATATAAACAGTAATTGAAAGGTTAGAGTTTCTAGAAGAAAATAATCCTTATGTATATCAATGGGATATTTTTAAGACAATCCAGTTAAAAGCAAAGTATTTTTTCAAAGAAATTATTGGATAGTAATAAAATTGGTGGATTATATATAGTAAGCTTTAATCAAGATTTTTAAAACAATGCTACCAATTTTTTTGCAGGGAAATATTCAGTTTGATATGACGGAATGCTACATAGCCTGAAAACAATTTAAAGCAGGGGTCCCCAACCCCCAGGCCACGGGCCTGTACTGGTCTGGGGCTTAGGAACCAGGCGGCATAGCAGGAGCTGAGTGGCATGTGAGCATGACCACCTGAGCTCCGCCTACTGTAAGATCAGGTTCTCATAGGAGTGCAATCCCTATTAACCCTGTTGTGAATTGTGCATGCGAGGGATCTTGGTTGTATGCTCCTTATGAGAATCTAATGCCTGATGATCTAAAGTGGAACAGTTTCATCCCAAAACCAACCCCCGCAACTCCCCATCCATGGAAAAATTATACTTCACAAAACCGGTCCCTGGTGCCAAAAAGGTGGGAACTGCTGATTTAAAGGATGTCTTTACATGGCAAGAAATTGCAGTAAAAAGGGAAGAATTCCAGAAAATAATGTGAGCCATTAGGCTGGGTTCAAGTTGTTTTTGTCTTTCAGATAGTCTGAAAGAATAGTACCAGATCGTGTCTTCAAATGCAAGAAATATAGACGCGTAGGCAGCAAGAGAGAAATAATAAATGCCTTTTATATGCAATATCACAGCCAGGAAGAGCAGAGGCCTAAACCTTTGCCACTTTAAGTGATGTGAGCTTCAATTCAAATAGTTGGCGAATTAATAGAACTATTTCATCTTTGTGTCATTTCTCTGTATGAACTACCCTGTTTAATCTCATAATCTCTTCAGCCTATTCTTTTGAATATTTCCTTTTCAAAGGTAAGGGAAAGGAAGAAAATTAACATTAATGTGTAAATCCCTCATCTACTATCAACTCTTGAAATTACAATAGCCTTTGAGATTCTTCCTTCATTTACTGAATAGCAAAGACTCATGAGAATTAAACAACTGTTGGTGGAAAGTTCACAGTTATCCAGCATTTATAACATTTCTATTTGACATAAAAATCTCACCAATACATTTTTTTTTAAATAAGTTGCTTAAAGCAAAGTCTGCTTAATAAAGTTTGTGGGTATTTTTGTGAAAAAAAAAAAGACAGGAAGATAATTTGCATTAATTGAAATATAGTTTGTATAATGCATCCATTCAAATTTCAAATTTTGTCTCAAATTTTATTCTAAAGGGAAAAAGGCCTAGTAATTCAGGCACAGTTGAATGTTATGATTTTGCCTATAAGGGCAGAAGTGAATTAAGAGAAAACACTACCAAATGACCAGTCTATGAGAGGGGAAAGGAAGGACCAAGGACTTGAGAAGCAGTTGGTAATAGCAGAGGAACAAGTATTGACTAAATCTCTTCCCACACATCACCATTAAGCAGCTGGTGACACCCTTGGTTTTTCTTCACAAGGAGAAAGCACATTTTCGTCATTAAATCATCCACTAGTGGTTTGGTTGTTACTTAAAAAAAAAAAAAAAAAGTGCTTATGTTGAAAATAGCAAAATGGACTCATGTAAAGCAAATAGCTTACCTGAGATTCTTTCCAAAATGCAGACGGAAAGAAATATTCTGGCTGAGTTAGAATACATAAGACAATTCAATAATTCATGATTTAAAGACTTAAACATAAAGTTTTTTCGGTAGCACCACCTGCATAAATGAGATCAATTCTGTGACATCTTTGCTGGACAAGAGCAACCTTTTTTTTTTTTTTTTTAACTATTACAACTTCCTGCTCATCTATAATTTTCTCTCTTGCTTGAACTGTGACTTAAAATTGTCTAGAATATCATTCCCTTGTCTGATCATAAGAAACCCCATCGATACTTGTTAAAAATACAGGTTCTTCAGCTCCATTCCAAAGTTACTCACTCAGAAACTTTCCCAGAGAATTTTTAATCTCCAGGTAATTTTAATGATGAGGAAATTTGGACTAACTGCCTCCAAACATTTCTGTGACCCTTTCTGACCCTGATCTGTATCCTCCTGTACCTTCACCTAACATATACGTATCAAAGTGAGGGAATAAAATATATATAACTTTAATTCAAATTGGTTTTCTGTGCTCTAAGCATAATTGTATCATTATTTTATCACCACTTAATGTCAAAGTATCCAATAAAAAGTTGCAGAGGTCTTTTTTTTATTTTTTATTTTATTATTATTATTATACTTTAAGTTCTAGGGTATATGTGCATAACGTGCAGATTTGTTACATATGTATACTTGTGCCATGTTGGTGTGCTGCAACTCGTCAGCACCCATCAACTCGTCATTTACATCAGGTATAACTCGCAGTGCAATCCCTCCCCCCCACCTCCCCCTGATAGGCCCCGGTGTGTGATGTTCCCCTTCCCGAGTCCAAGTGACCTCATTGTTCAGTTCCCACCTATGAGTGAGAACATGCGGTGTTTGGTTTTCTGTTCTTGTGATAGTTTGCTAAGAATGATGGTTTCCAGCTGCATCCATGTCCCTACAAAGGATGCAAACTCATCCTTTTTTATGGCTGCATAGTATTCCATGGTGTATATGTGCCACATTTTCTTAATCCAGTCTGTCACTGATGGACATTTGGGTTGATTCCAAGTCTTTGCTATTGTGAATAGTGCCGCAATAAACATACGTGTGCATGTGTCTTTATAGCAGCATGATTTATGATCCTTTGGGTATATACCCAGTAATGGGATAGCTGGGTCATATGTTACATCTAGTTCTAGATCCTTGAGGAATCGCCATACTGTTTTCCATAATGGTTGAACTAGTTTACAATCCCACCAACAGTGTAAAAGTGTTCCTATTTCTCCACATCCTCTCCAGCACCTATTGTTTCCTGACTTTTGAATGATTGCCATTCTAACTGGTGTGAGATAGTATTTCATTGTGGTTTTGATTTGCATTTCTCTGATGGCCAGTGATGATGAGCATTTTTTCATGTGTCTGTTGGCTGTATGAATGTCTTCTTTTGAGAAATGTCTGTTCATATCCTTTGCCCACTTTTTGATGGGGTTGTTTGTTTTTCTCTTGTAAATTTGTTTGAGTTCTTTGTAGGTTCTGGATATTAGCCCTTTGTCAGATGAGTAGATTGCAAAAATTTTCTCCCATTCTGTAGGTTGCCTGTTCACTCTGATGGTAGTTTCTTTTGCTGTGCAGAAGCTCTTTAGTTTAATGAGATCCCATTTGTCAATTTTGGCTTTTGTTGCCGTTGCTTTTGGTGTTTTAGACATGAAGTCCTTGCCCATGCCTATGTCCTGAATGGTACTACCTAGGTTTTCTTCTAGGGTTTTTATGGTATTAGGTCTAACATTTAAGTCTCTAATCCATCTTGAATTAATTTTTGTATAAGGAGTAAGGAAAGGATCCAGTTTCAGCTTTCTACTTATGGCTAGCCAATTTTCCCAGCACCATTTATTAAATAGGGAATCCTTTCCCCATTTCTTGTTTTTCCATGGTTTGTCAAAGATCAGATGGTTGTAGACGTGTGGTATTATTTCTGAGGACTCTGTTCTGTTCCATTGGTCTATATCTCTGTTTTGGTACCAGTACCATGTGTTTTGGTTACTGTAGCCTTGTAGTATAGTTTGAAGTCAGGTAGCGTGATGCCTCCAGCTTTGTTCTTTTGACTTAGGATCCTCTTGGCAATGTGGACTCTTTTTTGGTTCCATATGAACTTTAAAGCAGTTTTTCCCAATTCTGTGAAGAAACTCATTGGTAGCTTAATGGGGATGGCATTGAATCTATAAATTACCTTGGGCAGTATGGCCATTTTCACGATATTGATTCTTCCTATCCATGAGCATGGTATGTTCTTCCATTTGGTTGTGTCCTCTTTGATTTCACTGAGCAGTGGTTTGTAGTTCTCCTTGAAGAGGTCCTTTACATCCCTTGTAAGTTGGATTCCTAGGTATTTTATTCTCTTTGGAGCAATTGTGAATGGAAGTTCATTCCTGATTTGGCTCTCTGCTTGTCTGTTACTGGTGTATAAGAATGCTTGTGATTTTTGCACATTAATTTTGTATCCTGAGACTTTGCTGAAGTTGCTTATCAGTGTAAGGAGATTTTGGGCTGAGACAATGGGGTTTTCTAAATATACAATCATGTCATCTGCAAACAGGGACAATTTGACTTCTTCTTTTCCTAACTGAATACCCTTGATTTCTTTCTCTTGCTTGATTGCCCTAGCCAGAAGTTCCAACACTATGTTGAATAGGAGTGGTGAGAGAGGGCATCCCTGTCTTGTGCCAGATTTGAAAGGGAATTTTTCCCGTTTTTGCCCATTCAGTATGATATTGGCTGTGGGTTTGTCATAAATAGCTCTTATTATTTTGAGGTACGTTCCATCAATACCGAATTTATTGAGCGTTTTTAGCATGAAGGGCTGTTGAATTTTGTCAAAGGCCTTTTCTGCATCTATTGAGATAATCATGTGGTTCTTGTCTTTGGTTCTGTTGATATGCTGGATTACGTTGATTGATTTGCGAATGTTGAACCAGGCTTGCATCCCAGGGATGAAGCCCACTTGATCATGGTGGATAAGCTTTTTGATGTGCTGCTGAATCCGGTTTGACAGTATTTTACTGAGGATTTTTGCATCGATGTTCATCAGGGAGATTGGTCTAAAATTCTCTTTTTTTGTTGTGTCTCTGCCAGGCTTTGGTATCAGGATGATGTTGGCCTCATAAAATGAGTTAGGGAGGATTCCCTCTTTTTCTATTGATTGGAATAGTTTCAGAAGGAATGGTACCAGCTCCTCCTTGTACCTCTGGTAGAATTCTGCTGTGAATCCATCTGGTCCTGGACTTTTTTTGGTTGGTAGGCTATTAATTATTGCCTCAATTTCAGAGCCTGCTATTGGTCTCTTCAGGGATTCAACTTCTTCCTGGTTTAGTCTTGGAAGAGTGTAAGTGTCCAGGAAATTATCCATTTCTTCTAGATTTTCTAGTTGATTTGCGTAGAGGTGTTTATAGTATTCTCTGATGGTAGTTTGTATTTCTGTGGGGTCGGTGGTGATATCCCCTTTATCATTTTTTATTGTGTCTATTTGATTCTTCTCTCTTTTCTTCTTTATTAGTCTTGCTAGCGGTCTGTCAATTTTGTTGATCTTTTCAAAAAATCAACTCCTGGATTCATTGATTTTTTTGGAGGGTTTTTTGTGTCTCTATCTCCTTCAGTTCTGCTCTGATCTTAGTTATTTCTTGCCTTCTTATAGCTTTTGAATGTGTTTGCTCTTGCCTCTCTAGTTCTTTTAATTGTGATGTTAGAGTGTCAATTTTAGATCTTTCCAGCTTTCTCTTGTGGGCATTTAGTGCTATAAATTTCCCTCTACACACTGCTTTAAATGTGTCCCAGAGATTCTGGTATGTTGTATCTTTGTTCTCATTGGTTTCAAAGAACATCTTTATTTCTGCCTTCATTTCGTTATGTACCCAGTAGTCATTCAGGAGCAGGTTGTTCAGTTTCCATGTAGTTGAGCGGTTTTGATTGAGTTTCTTAGTCCTGAGTTCTAGTTTGATTGCACTGTGGTCTGAGAGACAGTTTGTTATAATTTCTGTTCTTTTACATTTGCTGAGGAGTGCTTTACTTCCAATTATGTGGTCAATTTTGGAATAAGTGTGATGTGGTCCCGAGAAGAATGTATATTCTGTTGATTTGGGGTGGAGAGTTCTATAGATGTCTATTAGGTCTGCTTGCTGCAGAGATGAGTTCAATTCCTGGATATCCTTGTTAACTTTCTGTCTCGTTGATCTGTCTAATGTTGACAGTGGGGTGTTGAAGTCTCCCATTATTATTTTATGGGAGTCTAAGTCTCTTTGTAAGCCACAGAGGTCTTTTTTCTAATGGATAGAACTTAAAATACTTTAAAGATCAAGTCATACATTTTAACTTGCATTCTTCAAATGATTCAAGGTGGAAAATGAGAAGCAACTTTGTCAGACAATAATGCACCATGTTTTTCTCTTTGCCTGGGGTGAGCCAAAAGGTTATGAGAAGCCTGCTCCATGTCATAAAGTGAAATTATGCATAGTTGATTATTCTTAAAGGTTGTAGAAACAGTCTGAGCAATAACAATACAGATTCCCTGTATATAAATAACTGTAACACAAGAAAGTAGCTGCTTCATAAGCCAGTTTGTAACCATGAAATTCTCTAAGCCAACATAGTCATTTTCTCTGCCACTCTCTAAAGATTTCTGAGGACAAGGACTCCCTGGAATTACTCTTCTATCACCTGTATATCATAACTTTTTCTTATATATAATGAATATATAATTTCTTACCGCAGCTCTAATTCATTAGGTTTGTTCATTTGGGCACACTAGCATTATAAGATTGATAATGAGGAATTTCAGGGGGAAAAAAGTCACAATCAGCTATTAAACCTAACTGCCCATCTGAGATCTCCCTACAAGATTTCTTCAAACTAATCATTTAGCTTTGGCTTGAAATTTCCAGAAAGACAGCTTTCTGGAAATTTCCAACGCATCTGTTGCCATTTCTGTGAGAAAGCTTTTACTTGTCTTAATTTGAACAAGGCCATGTTCCTGTATCTTGTAGCAATTCTAGTTCAACTCACTGAAAGCTTTATCTTCTTCCATTTGACATCTACAAACATTAGCATCAAACCAATTTGAAACTTCATATCTGCTGGTTAAATTTCTCTGGTGGCTTTAACCCTTCCATATACAATATCATGTAGCTTGCTGCTTATACCATTCCAGTTTGCTTTTGTCTTACAAATTGTAAAGACGCAATCATACCCCAAGAGGACAATACCTTCCCTTTCTTCATCCTTTGTACTGTGCATCCACCAAAGCATCTAAAGTAGCACAGGGAACTTCACCCCAAAATATATTTCTTTGACATTTTGAGATGGCTATTCAGGACAGCTGGAAATAGAAGAATAGATGAAAGGCTATCTTTTGTGGGGGAGATTTGCCTTTGTAGAGACAAATCTGTAATGCAGCCAGGCTTTCTCTGAAGCTTTCCTTGGTCTGATCTAGGAAGATTAACTGAGAGTCTGACACCTTTAAAAGGTCTGAAAGAAATATTCACTATCTACTTGCTACCTGTAAGGTTTCAGCTTCATAACAAGACCACATTTGCAAGCCAGGCCTCCTCTTCACCTCTCACAACCTGTTTTACCACTATAACCTGTTTTGCCACAATCCAAGCCCCCATTCTTTCTGTAAGCTCAAGAAGGTATATAAGCTACTGTACCCCATTAGGGGGTTGGAGTGATCACACTGTGGTTCTCCCTAATGTGCACATTTGTATGCCTGTTCTCCAACTGATCTGCCTTTTGTGAGTTGATTTTTCAGCAAACTTTCAGAGGGCAAAGGGAAAGCTTTCCCTTGGCCCTTGCATACCTAAGATTGCAATTATGTTATGGTAGCTGCATTGCTCTGTTGCCTCACATTGCCCATGCTATGATACAAGACCGCCATTTGTAAACATCTCTGTAAAAGAAACATCTCCTACATTATTTCCTGGTGAAGTTATTTTTAAGTCCAGGAACTGGCTCTCAGATTTGTTCCTATTAAGGTTTGTTTTGATAAATTTGGGTCTGTTATTTCAGCCTGTAAAGATCATATTAGTCTCAGTTGTATCATCCAGTATATTTAGCATTGTTCCCATTTTGGGGTTACCTATGAATGGGATTTAAAACTCTGAGAACACAGGGCCTAACAATACCACTAGAAGTTCCCACTGCAGGATAACTCTGTGCCACTGAGTTACTGTGTCTGGAATTGGTTCCTTCTAGTGGGTTCTTGGTCTCACTGACTTCAAGAATGAAGCCGTGGACCCTCGTGGTGAGTGTTACAGTTCTTAAAGATGGTGTGTCTGGAGTTTGTTCCTTCAGATGATCAGATGTGTCTGGAGTTTTTTCCTTCTGGTAGGTTCGTGGTCTCGCTTGACTTAAGGAGTGAAGCCACAGACCTTCACAGTGAGTGCTACAGCCCTTAAAGGTGGTGCATCTGGAGTTGTTTGTTCCTCCCGGTGGTTTGTGGTCTCGCTGACTTCAGGAGTGAAGCTGCAGACCTTTGCAGTGAGTATTACAGCTCATAAAGGTAGTGCAGACTCAAAGAGTGAGCAGCAGCAGATTTACTGTGAAGAGCAAAAGAACAAAGCTTCCATATTGTGGAAGGGGACCTGAGCAGGTTGCTGCTGCTGGCTTGGGTGCCCAGTTTTTATTCCTTTATTTGGCCCCACCCATGCCTGCTGATTGGTCCATTTTACAGAGTGCTGACTGGCCCATTTTTACAGAGTGCTGATTGGTGCGTTTACAAACCTTTAGCTAGACATAGAGCGCTGATTGGTGCGTTTTTACAAAGTGCTGATTGGTGTGTTTACAATCCTTTAACTAGACAGAAAAGTTCTCCAAGTCCCCACCCAACCCAGAAGCCCAGTCAGCTTCACCTCTCATTATCTTATTGTGGAAAGTCCTTCAACCACTTGAAAATCTCCAATTGTACTATAATTAAAGTAACTGTCACTGTTCTCTATTTCTCCATTGTGTCCCAGGGGCTACCATGGAAAGCTTTATTCAGAAGAAATAGAGGAAATTTGTATAAATCAGAAAAGAAATCAGTAAAAATAATTTACAATTGGATGGGAACTTCTTAATCATTTAATATCTTTTCAAGCAGAATTTTTAGAAATTCAAACTTTAATAGTTCTAAATTCCAGATGAATATGTAGTATTTATTAAACTCTCTTGCAATACCGCAAATCTTCGGAAGAATAAATCTTTATTTAGTGTCATTTGTTCATCAGAGAAACAGACAACTTTCTCTCAGAGAAAATAATCTGAAGCTTACATAAACATCAAGCATAGATAGCAGAAACATAATGGCTGATACTGGCAAATCAAAGATTTCTGAAAGCAATATGGTGCTCTTTCCACACCTAAGCCAAAGGCTCTATGCACTAGCAGGTAACCAAAAGCAGGATTTCTAGATTTCAAATGCAATTTAGAACCAAGTAATTCACTCTTTTCACATGTGACAATTTGATTTGGTCTCAACACAGAGGGAAACAAATCCAGCTGGCAGCGAATGGTGCACCAGGCAGGTGGAGAAGCTAACTCTTCCTTCAGATGGGTCTCTCGTGACACTCAAGCTCACACATTCCAGCTGGCTTTGAAGATTTCCCAAGTTCCTCAGAATCTGGAACTCCAATTCAGAAACTCAGTTCATCCATTATTCATCATTACTTCACACCAAATTTCTAAATTAGTATCTGACCTGGAAAAAAAAAAAAAGCCTGGCTCCTTTGAATTTGAGGAGTTGTGCAGGAATGTGATGGAACGGAACACAATGTGGCAGATCAGCAGAAGGAGGGGCACCAGTTGAGATTTTCAAACTTAAGTGGAGATGTTTTATAACCCACTCATAAAAAATCTAGTTGCCAACCATCCGTAAAGACCCCCATCTCCAGCTGTCAAAATAATAATTGTCAAGAAAAAAAAAGTGCATTAGAAATTGCAAATTCCCACCATGATTTCTAATACAAAGTTTAACATTCCATTGATTTCTTACTATGGACAAGAGCTGAGTTCTTATCATTTGAGTTCAAAGAGAAAGAGCATTTGTTGAGAAAAATGAAAAATGAGACCAGACCAACATAATTCCATGGTGCAAATATCTCATTTTTTTCTTTTGGTCCTAGGAAGTATGTTTTAAGGAAACCCAATAGTTATATAACCAATGCCATTAGGTAGTTTTCAACTGGATTTGTTTCTATGGCAGGGTCACGCTCAGCCTGTAGCAGCACAAGTAATGAGTGAAATGCAAATGTTCAAAGTGTTTGCTGTTGCAAGTCAGAGAGAATCTATTTACAGACTGCGGAGGTCTGAAGGAGAGAGGGCTCCCTGAGCCTGTAGAACCTAAGATTGTCAGTTTAAATAATAGGACCACACACAACTGTGTTAATTACCAAGAGGCAGGTCTGAGAGGTTCTCTTAATTAGGATGAATAGATTTCTACCTGAAATTTTCAGTTTACTGTCAGGGTTTCCATTGTCTTCTCTAAAGCTGTCTTATTTAGGAGCCAGGTTTGAATGCTGTGTGCAGTGAATGTAAATGATCTCAAGCTGAGGGACCTCTGCAGACAGACCCAGGTAGTCTTATTACCAATGCTAATAACACTCTGCTTGTCAAATGCTGGGCTGCATGTGTCCCAGGTTTTGACATCTCTGCATGTCTTCACATTTTATACAGATGTGCTAAGGGTCTTGACTTGCATGGAGAATATCAACACCAAATCTTAGAAGCAGGACAGAAAGTTATGTCCACTGTGTGATGATCATAGTGGTGTGTGCTGTGTAGACTGGAGGAGAAGTCCACTGCACCCCCATCCACCCCATTAGGACTTGTATAAATAAGTAAATAACAAAAGGACAGATTGAGAATCAGCTAAGGGATCTAAATGATAAATCTAGCTAACATAATGAAAATAAAGCAGGCTCAATGAAGTCTCTTCAATAGGAGCCTGTTACATTCTTTAAAGTGAGTGAATACATACATAATAAAGGGAAATAAGTACTGCATTTTCTTTAATAGGCAAAATCAAATCACAAATAATAGAAAGGTTTCTTTACACGTGACGAGTGAAATCAGATTCACCAAATTATCTATCTAAATTACCACTAACATGATTCAGCACACCATATTTTAGCATAATACTGGGTAGAGCAGGTGCTACAAAAAATATATGAAACAATCTTTGTCTTTGTTGGCCCTTAAAAACTTCACTTATACTGCAAAGATTGACTGAGTAGTTGCGAGCAAAGCAGTGTCCTGGGTTTTGGGAAAACAAGAAAGTTAGAAAGTAAGAGAAATCCTCTTCTCCACAGTACTCTCCCTGGTGAGAGAAGAGACTGGTGATCACAATTCATTGTGGGTGGTGGGGCCCGAGGTCAGGAGGCCATGTGTACTTTGAGCTGAGGCCTTGGATTTTTGTCTTACAACACGCGATTTCAAATCATGGCTCTGCCTGCTTGGCTACCTAAGTCCCTCGAACAAGTTGCAGTTGTCTCATGCTTAAAATAGTGATGCCAAAACTCAACTCCTAAATTGCTGTGAGAATGAGGCAAAGCAATATATGTAAAATGCTTTGAAGAGGGCTTTCTTCAGAGTATGGTCTCAATAAATGGTAGTTTAAATTGTACTAGAAGGGAAACTGGAAGAAATTTCATGCAAAACTCTGTTACAAAGATCTGCTAACTGTCAAAACAAATTATATAGAACATAAATTATTTCTTAGTTACTGACACGTATCTTGATGACTTGTTAATTAGAACATATCTACAATTTTATTCCCCCTTACCTCAAAAGGCCTAATGCAGGAATTTTGAGTGGTCTTAGTAATATTATTCTGTTTCTTGTTGAAGCTTAGAATCAACTAAGAGACAAACATTGAGGTAGAAAAGATGGAGATCAGCACATCTGAGAAATGTAGCAAGAAGAATCTCCCTAATACTGGATCCTAGAATTAATCAGGAATTAGTCACTGACAAAGCTGGAAACTTACATCATAGAGAAGCCAAAGATATACTGCCTGAAGGCAGGCTGCTTCTCCAAGAAGGCTGGCAGAGATTGAATAACAAGGGATGGGTTCCTTTCCCTAATCACACAGAAACCAAAGACACTCCTCAACCAGAGTAAGAGTTAGTGAGCAGGCAGAAAGAGGTCAAAGATATTATTCTAGGCAGCAGCTCTTAGCGTGGTCCCAAAGACCCTTTCAGGGATCTACAAACCAAGACTATTTTTATAAAAATACGAAAATGTTTTCCCTTTTCAGATTTATCCTCTCACTAGTGTACAGTGGAGTTCTCCAGAGGCTACATGGCATGTAATATGACAACACAATGGTTTGCAGAAGACAGGAGACTCCAGTTGTGTTCCATTAAGTCAGGCATTTAAACGACTTGCAAAAATTTAAGCAAGGCCATCTTTCTCACTAGTTTTAATTTGGGAAAATACAGTTTTTTTATTGAAAAAGAGAAAAAGACAAAAGAAATGAAAAGTAATGGGTTTGTTATTGTTATGTTGTAAGAGTTATTAAGAAATTATTTTAGGCAGATAGAGAGGAAAAGGGGTGTTTGGATGAACGGAGGCAAGATGGTGCACTTCCGGGTTCTTCATCCCCCCCCCCCAACTCTTCCCGCGCACGCGAAAATGCAGCCGGCGCCCAGGGAGGGTGCAGACCAACTGGGCATGAGCCAGGTGATGTCAATCCGAAGAGACCAAGATTTACCTGGTCGCACCTGCGGAACGCCCCTGACACGCCCATGCCCCACCTATTGCCCTCCCACTCCTAGAAAAGCCGCTCTCCGCCATTGAGCCACGCGGACTTCCCAGCTTCCCAGTCCTGTCGGGATGTCGGAACTCCGTCTGAGAGCTTGGGGGAGGGGAACTCTGCCGGCCTTCTTTGCCGGAGGCCGACAGACTTCTTCTCCACACCTTAGGTTACTAAAATAAACTAGCAGTTTTGTGCCTGACCTTTGCCTACTTGCTGGTTCTTTTGTGCCCGCTCTGGGCTGGTCTTAGAAAAACAAGACAGATGGTGCCGAAACCCGGGAGGAGACCCCTCCTCAGGGCCCCCAGGGTCCGGGGAGCCTCCTCCTCCTCGTTCCACACCACGGACGGACCAGGACCTGAGACCCGCTTCGCTCACTCTCACGGCCTCTCTGGGGTAAGTGCCCTTGTCTCCTCTTTACCACCCTCGGCCAAAATCCTGCGCAGGTCCGAGGTCCATTTTGAGCCACCAAGTGGCTTGGGAGACCCTTGCAGGACGGAGACGTCCGCCTGAAGGTACTCTCCACTTTGGCTTCAAGAGCCTCCAGTCTGTCTCTGCTGGTTCCAAAGGACGCTTTGAAGCCAGGCAGAGATCCACTTCCATTTCCATTGTGTCCATTGTGTCCCTCGGCCAAAATCCTGCACAGGTCCGAGGTCCATTTGGAGCCACCAAGTGGCTCGGAGACCCGTTCAGGACGGAGACGTCTGCCTGAAGGTAATCTCCACCTTGGCTTCAAGAGCCTCCAGTCTGTCTCTGCTGGTTCCAAAGGATGCTTTGAAGCCAGGCAGAGATCCACTTCCATTTCCATTGTGTCCATTGTGTAAGTAAAGAGGAAACAAATGGGAAACCCCCAGTCCAAATTTCCAAAGAGCACCCCCTTAGGGTGCCTCCTAGCCAATTTAAAAACCTTACAGCTTGAACAAGACCTTAGGAGGAAGCGGTTAATTTTCCTTTCCACTGTGGCGTGATCGACCTCAGCAATTTCTGCCAGCGGCTAGGCAAGTGGTCCGAAATTGACATACAAGGCTTTTGGGCCTTAGGCTCTCGTCCCTATACTCCTTCTCTCCTCCTTCTCTCCACCCCCTCCCTTCCTGCCCAGACTCCTCCTCCTCCCCCCATCCAGCGTCCTCCATCCTCCTCCTCATCTACTAGTAATCCACTCGGTCCCGTGCCTCCTTTGGGGCCCCCAACTGGCTGTCTTGAGTCCCCTATCTCTGCCCACACCCTCCTACAGTGTTAGCACCTTTGCGAGAGGTGGCTGGGGCGGAGGGGGTAGTCAGAGTACATGTCCCTTTTTCATTGGCCGATCTTTCCACCATTTTGGCGTCTTATTTCATTTCTCAATCAGCTCCTGACATTCGTAAAAATCTTCAAAAGGTAGAGGATGGTCCTCAGACACGAATACAAGACCTAGTTAAATTAGCCTTTAAGGTCTATAGCTCCAGAGAGGAGACGGCAGGCTCGCCTTGAACAGAAGGCACAGCTCCTAGCAGTGGCTTTACAGCCCAGTCGTAACCCCAGGCCAGAGAGCACATACTCCGCAGACTCCAAAGCTACAAAAGGAGCCTGCCTGCTATAAGTGCGGCAAGGCAGGACACTATGCCAACAGGTGTCCGCAAGGTCCCCGAGCCCCAACGCAGCCTTGCTATAAGTGCAAGGCATCGGGACATTAGGCCAGTGAATGTCCTAACCCTCGTCCACCAGCAACCCCCTGCCCTGCTTGCCAGCAGGGAGGAAACTGGAAGTCTGATTGCCCCACCCTGAGAACAGGTGCCGCGCCTCTACGTGACCCCCTTTCCCAGGATCCTGGGAGCTCCTTCCAGCTCCTACATCTGGACGATGACAACTGAAGGTGCCGAGACTCGGGGACCCCCATCACCCTCGCCAAGCCGCGGGTAACTCTCCTGGTAGCGGGTAAGACAATTTTTTAATCAACAGCAAGGCTACCTATTCTGTTTTGCCATCCTTCTCTGGACCTAGCCTTCCATCCAATATCTCTGTAGTAGGTGTAGACGGAAAGCCATCCACTCCACGAAAAACTCCAATCCTTAATTGCTGCCTGGCCAACAAGTACTTTGCGCACTCATTCCTCATTCCCAACTAAAAAGGGCCCCTACCGAAAGCAATCAGTGGAAATCAGTTTGGCTTTCCCCCACTCGCCTCAAACTTACTAAATTTTCTTAACTATCTCATACTCCCCAACCTTGCCAGGACTATCCTTCTGGGTTTTGCCCATATTCCAACAAATGCTTCCATTCCTCATTCCTATACTAATACTGTGCCTTATTTTATTTTTCATCCATGTGTCCAAATACCAACCATGGGCCCTGACCTTAACGACGCCCCTTAACAGCAGGAAGTAGCCAGACAGACCACGGCGCCCCTTTATCACTATTATCAATAAAAGGTTGGACTGTTTGGACGAACGGAGGCAAGATGGTGCACTTCCGGGTTCTTCATCCCTCCCTCCCAACTCTTCCCACGCACGCGAAAATGCAGCCGGCGCCCAGGGAGGGTGCAGACCAACTGGGCATGCGCCAAGTGATGTCAATCCGAAGAGACCAAGATTTACCTGGTCGCACCTGCGGAACGCCCCTGACACGCCCATGCCCCACCTATTGCCCTCCCACTCCTAGAAAAGCCGCTCTCCGCCATTGAGCCACGCGGACTTCCCAGCTTCCCAGTCCTGTCGGGATGTCGGAACTCCGTCCGAGAGCTTGGGGGAGGGGAACTCTGCCGGCCTTCTTTGCCGGAGGCCGACAGACTTCTTCTCCACACCTTAGGTTACTAAAATAAACTAGCAGTTTTGCGCCTGACCTTTGCCTACTTGCTGGTTCTTTTGTGCCCGCTCTGGGCTGGTCTTAGAAAAACAAGACAAGGGGTTCTTGCGAAGTTTTTGTTTTTTAAAGCATCTCACAAAAAGTTTCTTGTAAAGCTCCGGCTCTTAGAGCCAGGCCAGCAACCTTTGATATGCAAATGCAAGCCATTAGAAACTGGGTCCACCCAAACATGCTAATTCCTGAGGCCTTCTTGCCCTTGCCCCACATTTTCCTGGCAACATGGCAGCCCCCACATATCCCCACGTGTGTATAACATCAAGGCGCCCTGCATTTGCATATTAAAGTGCTAGGGTGGGAGAGCCAGGACTATGTGAATGACATACCTGGTCAAACCAATCCCCTAACCCCTATGCAAATCAGACACTGCCTCCTCCAGCCTCTGTATACATCTTGGCTGGTTTCTGCCCCACTTGGAGTTCCCTCTCTCGACTTTGGAGTTCCCCTCCCTCTGTCTCTGTATGGGGAGCTTCTTCCTTCTGCCTTCTTTCTGGCCTATTAAACTCTCCACTCTTTAAAACCACTCCACACTCCACGTCTGTCCATGTCATTTTTTCTAATTTGACTGGAGACCAAGAACCCTGGTGTTCCTCCACTCATCAGAGATGTATCAGTTGTTTTTGAATAAACAAAACTATTTAAAATTTGACAGTTATTTCTAGTATGGTAAATATACATACATAAAATTCAAATAAAGGAAAGTTATCTGAGATTCTCAATAATTGCAAGTAGTATAAAGAGATCCCAAAACCAAAGAGATTGGGAACTACCCTTCCAGTGGAGATTCCTCTACATGGAATCCCAAATATTGGGGAATAAGCCTTTACATGTTACACTCAATACAGATACTTATCATAGTATATGCGATATTAGGTAAATATGTATAGGTTGGTTAAAATACACAGATTTGAAAGGCTATAACCTACCACGAATTCAGGTTTCTTTCCCTGTCAAATAAGAGAAATAGAGTTTAATTTGCATGCTTACTTTGGAGACTGTGATTATTCCAGGGATTTGATTAGTCTTCTTGTGACATTGCCCTATGGAGAGCATCTACTTTCCCAACCCCCACACCACCTCCCCAAGTTCTTTAGAGGTCTGCTTTTAAATGTTAATAGAAAGTGTGATATTTGTTGTAATATTTAGGGAGGAAACAATCTAAACAGGTCTCAGTAAACATTTTCTGTAAAGGGCCAGATAGTAATTGTTTTAGGCACTGCAAGGTACACAATCTTTGTCACAACTATTCAACTTTGCTATTATAGAACACACACAATCATAGGCAAAACATAAACACATGAATGAGGCTGTGTTACAATAAAACTTTATTTACAGAAACAGGCAGCAGGCCAGATTTGGTGGCCTCTGCTCTAGGGTAACTGTAAGAATATGTTTGAAACAAATAAGAAATTTATGAATAAGTATCCTACAACAGAGCTTTGCGCTATGAGTATAGTATTCTAATGAGTTACATGAACTACACAGTAGTTCCCTGAGTGTAAAGCTAATAAGATTGAAACTTGTTCCTCAGAAGAGTTTTTCTCAGGAAAAAAACAAAAAAACAAAAACGAGACTCATTGCAGCTGCTATGAGACATCTCAGCAGAGATGCTGCTGAAAAATGAAGGAGAAACTGAGTATGTGGGAGATTCTAGGAACCATTTGAAAGCAGCTGAAACGCTTGCTGATGAGATTCCACAGTGAATCATACTAGTAGGATCTAGAATTGTAGAACAGGAAAACCTCTTAATTTCCTTGCTTCTTATAATAAGAGTTAGTCACAATGAAGGATAAAGGAATAATCTCCACACTTTACTCAATATTCCAGGGAAGTTTGTAAAATGATTGACCTAAATATCTCCCAAAGAAAAGAATAATATAGGCCTCCATTGGGAAATATGACAGGTTTGGAAACGAAGAAACTCTGAGTAAGTACTTGAGCCATCCCACACAAAGATCAAACCAAATATTCCCAATCAGGAGTTTTGAAACTATATGGATTGACAAGATGATCAGCTATTTCAAATCTTTTTATGACTTTTTGTATTGGTAAAATATCAAACATACTGAAAAGTTACAAGGAATGCTTGTGTACCCTTTGAACATTCTCACCAATCGTTTACATTTTGCCCTATTTGTTTTATCATTCTGAACCATTTGAGAGTAAGTAGGATATAATGTCTCTTTACCAGTATATATTTCAGTATGTGTGTCTCTTGCATAGCCACAGTACAATTATGAAACTCATGATGTTGAACATTCCTACAACATTATTATCTAAACCACAGTCCATATTCAATTTTCAACAATTTTTTCAACAATATTCTTCGTTTTTCTTGGTCTAGACTCCAGGATCACACATTGAATTTACTGTCTAACCTGGAAAAGCTCTTCAACTTTTATATTTTGAAAAAGAAGGACCAATTGTTTTTGTGAAATGTTCATCAATTTGAGTTTGATCATGTGTGTCATGTCAGGGGGCATAGGAAATTAAATTATTCCAATATTTGACACATATATTTGATCACATTTAAAAGACAGTCTGCCAAATTTTGTCCCCTAAAAAACTACCTATTTTTATTTCTTTTCTTTTTTTTAATTTTTATTTTAAGTTTGGGGTTACATGTGAAGATTTGTTATATAGATGAACTCTAGTCATGGGGATTTGCTGTACAAATTATATCATCACCCAGGTATTAAGCCTAGAACCCAATAGTTATTTTTTCTGCTCTTCTCTCTCTTCCCACCCTCCAGCTTCAAGTAGACCCCAATGTCTGTTGTTTCCTTTCTTGTGCTCACAAGTTCTCAACATTTAGCTCCCACTTATAAGTGAGAACATGCAGTATTTGATTTATCTGATATTTTGCTTGTGTGTTAGGTTGCTGAGGACAATAGCCTCCAGCTCCATCCACGTTTACACAAAAGACATGACCTCTTTCTTTTTTATGGCTGCATAGTGTTCCATAGCATATATGTACCACATTACCTTTTTCCAATATACCACCCATGGGCATTTAGGTTGAGTCCATGCCTTTCCTAAAGTGCATAGTGCTGCAGTGAACATTTATGTGCATGTGTCTTTATGGTAGAATGATTTATATTCCTCTGGGTATATATCCAGTAATGGGATTGCTGGGTTGAATGGTAGTTCTGTTTATAGCTCTTTGAGGAAATGCCACACTGCTTTCCACAATGATTGAACTAATTTACACTCCCACTTACAGTGTATAATATTCACTTTTCTCAGCAACATCACCAGCATCTGTTATTTTTTTACTTTTTATTAACAGCCATTTGGACTGGTGTGAGATTGTATGTCATTGTGGTTTTGATTTTCATTTCTCTGATGATCATGATATTGAGCCTTTTTTCATATGTTTGTTGGCCACATTATGTCTTCTTTTGAAATGTGTCTGTTCATGTTGTTTGCCCACTTTGTTATGGGGTGCTTGTTTTACTCGTGTAAATTTGTTTAAGTTCCTTATAGATGCCGGATATTAGACCTTTGTCAGATGCAAAGTTTGCAAATATTTTCTCCCATTCTGTAGGTTGTCTGTTTACCCTGTTAATCCTTTCTTTTGCTGTGTAGTTTTTGCTTAAACTCTTAAGTTTAATTAGGTCCCATTTGTCAATTTTTGCTTTTATTGTGATTGCTTTTGGTGTCTTTGTCATGACATCTTTGCACATTTCTATGCTTAGGGTGGTATTGCTTAGGTTGTCTTCCAGGGTTTTTACAGTTTTAGGTTTTACATTTATGTCTTTAATCTACTTTGAGTTGATTTTAGTATATGCTATAAGGAAGGTGTCCAGTTTCAATCTTCTGTATATAGCTAGCCAGTTATCTCAACTCCATTCATTGAATACAGAGTCTTTCCCTATTGCTTGTTTTGTATCTGCTTTTCAAAGATCAGAATAGTTGCATATGTGCATCCTTTTTTCTAGGCTCTCTATGTTGTTCCATTGGCCTATGTGGCTGTTTTTGCAATAGTACCATGCCGTTTTGGTTACTGTAGCCCTGTAGCACAGTTTGAAGTCAGGTAATACGATTTATTCTTTTTGCTTAGGATTGTGTTGGCTATTCAGGCTCTTTTTCAGTTCCATATAAATCTTAAAATAGTTTTCTCTAGTTCTGTGAAGAATGTCATTGGTAGTGTTTGATAGGAATAGCATTGAATGTATAAATTTCTTTGAGCAGCATGCCCACTTTAATGATATTGATTCTTCCTATCCATGACTATGGAGTGTTTTTACATTTGTGTCTTCTCTGATTTCTTTGAGCAGAGTTTCTCATTGTAGAGATCTTTCCCCTTGGTAGTTAGCTGTATTCAGAGGTATTTTATTCTCTTCATGGCAACTGTGAATGGTATTGTGTTCCTGATTTGGCTCTTGGCTTGGCTGTTGTTGCAGTATAGGAATGCTAGTAATTTTCATACATTGATTTTTAATCCTGACACTTTACTGAAGTTGTTTATCAGCTGAAGGAGCTTTGGGGCCCAGATGATGGGGTTTTCCAGATATAGAATCTTGTCATCTGAAAACAGAGATAGTTTGACTTCCTCTCTTCCTATGTGGATGCCCTTTATTTTTTTCTGTTACCTGATTACTCTGGCCAGGACTGCCAATACTATGTTGAATAGAAACGGTGAGAGAGGGTATCCTTGTTTTGTGCTGGTTTCAGCTTTTGTTTTGCTCATTCAGTATGATGTTGGCTGCAGGACTGTCATGAATGGCTCTTATTATTTTAAGGTATGTTCCTTCAATACCTAGTTTATTGAGAGTTTTAACATGAAGCAGTCTTGGATTTTATAAAAAGCCTTTCCTGGATCTATTGAGATCATCTGGTTTTGGCCTTAATTCTGTTTATATGACGAATCACATTTGTTGATTTGCATATGTTGAACCAACCTTGCATCCCTGGGATAAAGCCTACTTGATCTTGGTGGGTTAACTTTTTCATGTGCTGCTGGATTTGGTTAGCAAGTATTTTGTTGAGGATTTTTGCATCAATGCTTACCAAGGATATTGGCCTGAAGTTTTCTTTTTGTGTTATGTCTGTGCCAGGTTTTGGTATCAGGATGATGCTGTCCTCATAGAAAGAGTTAAGGAGTTAAGGAGAAGTCCCTTCTCCTCAATTCTTTGGAATAGTTTCAGCAGAAAAGAGGAACAGGATCAGGGACCCACTTTAAAAAGCATTCTGGGTATGTTTTTGTAGAGCAGGTGTCCTGTGCTGGGGGCCCACTTCAGCCCTCGGTCGCCTTGGACTCTCCAAAGCCTGAAAGCCAGAATGACTGTATTGTGCAAATAGCAAAGATGGTGGCCCACTCCTCCCTCTGGGAGCCTGTCATCCAGAAAACACTAGCAGGGGTGGTGGGAAGTCCCCGGTTGGGAGGTCCTGCCCAGTGAGGAGGAAGAGGATTTGGGACACATTTCTAAAAGCAGCCTGGCCATGTTTTCACAGAGCAGCTGTGCTGTGCTGGGGGTCCATGATGGGTGCCATGGAAGCCTGCAGCACCCCACAGGGGCCTGTGGACTATTGCTGCTCTGCTCTCTAAATTCAGCCTCTTTCCTAGGGGTGTGTATGGTGGTATAATCTCCTGTTTATTCATAGTTGCAGTTACTTTTGCTGGGAAGCCCAGAAAAAAAAAAAAAAAGCTTGGATATCTAAGGCTCCTGGGTCTGTGCATGTGCCTGAGCAGCTGCTTTGCCAAGACTCCACATAGCTTTGTGTGTCAGACTGAGGTCCTGGTGGAGTGGGTTCATGAGGTGATCTCCTGAAATGAGGATTACAAGGACCCATGGGAGAAGTGTGGATTTCCGGAGTCACACATTCACTCACCACTTCTCGGGGTCAGGGAGGTTCCCCTGGCTCCAAGTCACTCCTGGATGACCCATTGTCCTGCCTTGCTTTTCTTCATTCTCCATTGGTTAAGTTGTTTCCTTGATTAGTCTCAAGGTGTATACCTGGGTGTTTTTGTTGAAGGTGCTGTATTTACTCACTCCTCTTCTTCCTCTCTGTGAGAATGGCACACACCAGCTTCTTCTAGTCAGCCATTTTGTCCATCACCCTCTCTTTTTATTTTTAATTAACAAGTGAAAATTTCATATGTGAATGGTGTACACTATGACATTTTTATACATGTATACAGTGTGGAATGGTTAAATCAAGCTATGTAACATGCATTACCTCATATACTTATAATTTTTTTGTGGTAAGAAAAAACTCTCTTAGCAATTTTCAAGCATACAGTACATTGTTATTAACTGTAGTCACTATGTTATACAATAGATCTCCTGAATATATTCCTCCTATCTAACTGAAATTTTGTGTCCTTTAACCAACATCTCCCCAGTTGACCCTCCACACCCAGGGCTCTGGTAACCACCATTCTACTCTCTGCTTCTCTAAGTTCAAGTTTTTTTGATTCCACATGTAAGTGAGATTATGCAGTATTTTATTTATGTGCCTAGCTTATTTCACTTAACCTAGGGTCCCCAAGTTCATCCATGTTGTTGCAAAAGACAGAATTTCCTTTTTTTAGAAAAGGCTAAAGAGTATTTCATTGTTTACATATGCCACATTCGCTTTATTCATTGATTGATAGGTACTTATATTGATTCCATATCTTGGTTATTGTGAATAATGCTGCAATGAATATGAGAGTGCAGATATCTCTTCCACATGTTGATTTCATATCATTTGTATACATATTAAGTAGTAGGATTGTTGGATAACATCATAGTTTTATTTTTAATTTGCTGAGGAACCCCTGTATTGTTTTCCATAATGGCCGTATTAATATACATTTCCATTAGCAGTGTACATGGGTTTTCTTTTCTTTATAACCTTGCCAACACTGCTCTCATCTTTTGGATAATAGCCACCCTACTATGTGTGAGGTGATATCTCATTATACTTTTGATTTGCATTTTCCTGATAATTATGTTGAGCATTTTTTCATACACTTGTTGGTCATTTATATGTCTCTTTTGGGAAACATCTATTTGGGTACTTTGTTCATTCTCTAATGAAGTTATTTGTTTTCTTACTATTGAGTTGAGTTCCTGAGATATTTTGAATATCAACCATTATCAGAAATATAGTTTGCAAATGTTTTCTCCCATTCCATAGGTTATCTATTCACTCCGTCAATTGCTTCCTTTGCTGTGCAAAAGCCTTCTAGTTTGATGTAATCCCATTTGTCTATTTTTACCTCTGTTGTCTTTGTTTTTGGGGTTATACCAAAAAAATATTTTGTCCAGACCAATGTCATGAAGTTTTTACCCTATGTTTTCTTCTAGTAATTTTATAGTTTTAGATTACATTTAGGTCTTTAATTTATTTTGAATTGATTTTTGTATATGGTGGGGGATGAGAGTCTAATTTTGTTTTTATGCATGTGCACCGTCAGTTTTTCCAGAATATTTTATTGAAGAGATTGACTTTTTCCCATTGTGTGTCCTCAGCACATTACCAAAGATAAATTGACTCTACTTCATTTAAAAGTCTACTAAAAAGCTATAGTAATCAAAACAGCATGAGGCTGTCATAAAAACAGACATAGACATAAATGAAGCAGAATAGAAAGTCCAGAAATAAGTCAATTTATTGGCTTACAATTCTAGAGGCTGAGCACTACAATATCAAAGTGCCAGCACCTGATGAAAGCCTCGGTGACTATGATATAACATGATAGAAAGCATAACATGGCATAAGGGCAAAGAGAAGGCAAGAGTGAGATAGCAAGAGAGGGTAAACCCGCTTTTGTGATAGCACACCCACTCCCACAATAATGGCATCTGTTCCCTCATGAGATTGGAACTCTAAGGACAATAAACACCTTTTAAAAGTCCCACCTTTTAATACTATCACAGTGGCAATTTTCAGTGTGAGTTTTTGAGGGAATGAACGTTCACACCATAGCAGTGGCCTAACATATAACGTACCCTGAACAAAATTATATGTGTTCTTGAGAAAAATATATATTCTGCTGCTATTGGATAAAATGTTCTCTATATGTCTGTTAAGCCCATTTGATCTAGAATGTATTAAAATCTTAGGTTTTCTTATTGATTTTTTGTCTCTGTGATCTGTTCATTGTTGAAAGTGTGGTACTGAAGTCCTTAACTGTTACTTTATTGTCTATACCTCTCTTCAAATGTATTAATACTTGTTTCATATATTTAGGTACTCTGATATTGGGTGTATGTATATTTACAATTGTTATATGTTTTTGACAGACTGATCCCTTTATCATTATATAATGACTTTCTTTTTCTCATTTTGCAGTTTTTGACTGAATATCTATTTATCTGATATAACTGTAGCCACCTCTGCTCTCTTTTGGATTTCATTTGCATGGAATATCTTTTTCCTTCCTTTCACTTTTAATTTATGTGTATTCTTCGAAGTGAGTTTCTTTTGTAGGTGGCATATAGTTGAGTCTTGTATTTTTTCTTTCATTCATTCATCCACTCTATGTTTTTTATTAGATTATTTTATCTATTTACATTCAAGGTAATTATTGATAGGCAAGAATTTTGTAGTGCCATTTGGTTAATGGTTTCCTCATTGTTTTATAGATTATTTTCTTTTGTTGCTGCTGTCTTCCTTTGTGGTTAGATAATTTTCTATAGTGATATGTTTTGATTTCTTGCTCTTAATCTTTTATAGCCAGACATGGTGACTCATGCCTAAAATACCAGCACTTTGGAGGCCAAGGCAGGAGGATCACGTGAGCCCAGGAGTTCGAGACCAGTCTGGGCAACAGAGAGAGACCCCATCTCTACTGCAAATTTTAAAAGTAGACAGGCACATGTTTTGACATGTAGACATGATGATGCATGTTTTGAGATGTTGTCTCAAAAAAACATCTTTTGTGTATCTACTATGAGTTTTTGCTTTGTAGTTACCATGAGGCTTACATAAAACACCTTATAGTTATAACTTCCATAAGTGGTGCTGGGAAAACTGGCAAGCCACATGTATAAGGATAAAACTGGATCCTCATCTCTCACCTTATACAAAAATCAACTCAAGATGGATCAAATACTTCAATCTAAGACCAGAAACCAGAAAAATTGTAGAAGATAACATTAGAAAAACTCTTCTAGACATTAGTTTAGGCAAACAATTTACGGCTAAGATCCAAAAAGTAAATGCAACAAAAACAAAAATAAATAAATGGCACCTAATTAAACTAAAAAGTTTCTGCAAAGCATATAAAATAATCAGCAGAGTAAGCAGACAACCCACAGAGTGGAAGAAAATATTTGCAAACTATGTATCAAACAAAGGACTAGTGTCCAGATCTACAAGGATCTCAAATCAACAAGAAAAAAAATAACATCATTAAAAAGTGGGCAAAAGACATGAATAGACATTTCTCAAAAGAAGATATACAAACAGCCAACAAACATATGAAAATATGCTCAGCATCACTAATCATCAGGGAAATGCAAATTAAACCCACAATGAGATACTGCCTTACTCCTGCAAGAATGGCCATAATTAAAAAGTCGAAAAACGATAGATGTTAGCATAGATGTGGTGAAAATGGAGTACTTTTATATTGCTGGTGAGCATATAAATTAGTACAACCACTATGGAAAACAGTATGCGGGTTCCTTAAAGGACTAAAACTAGAACTAACATTTGATCCAACAATCCTACTACTGAGTATCTACCCAAAGAAAAATAAGTCATTATATTAAAAAACACATATTCACATGCATGTTTATAGCAACACAATTTGCAACTGCAAAGATACAGAACCAACTTAAGTGCCCATCAACCTATGCACGGATAAAGAAAATATGGTAAATATATATATACCACAAAAAAGGAATGAAATAATGTCTTTTGCAGCAATTTGTATGGAGCTGGAGGCCATCATGCTAAAGAAAGTAATTCAGGAATAGAAAGCAAATATTGTATGTTCTCACTCATAAATGAGAGCTAACCTATTAGAATGCAAACGCATAAGAGATACATAATGGACTCTGGGTACTCACAGGGGAAGGCTGAGAAGGGGATGAGAGATAAAAGACTACAAATTGGGTACAGTGTATACTGCTCAGATGACAGGTGCACTAAAATCTCAGAAATTACCACTAAAGAACTTATCCATGTAACCAAAAGCCACCTGTACCTCCAAAACTATTAAATTTTTTTAAAAAGCTTATCATTATAACAATTTTAAGCTAAAAACAACTTAACTTTTATCACATAAAAATAGCTACACTTTTACTCTTCCTTCTCACACATTTTATGTCTTTGATAGCACAATTTACACCTTTTATATTATATATCCCTTAACAAATTATTGTAGCTATTAATATTTTGATAGTTTTGTCTTTTAATCTTCATACTGAAAATACAAGTGATTTATGCACCATTACAGTATTAAAACATTCTGAATTTGACTGTGTATTTACTTTTTCCAGTGAGTTTTATACTTCTATATATTGTTGTGTTACTAAGTTGGATCCTGTTCTCTCAGCTTTAAAAACTCCCTGTAGCATTTCTTATAAAACAGGTCTGGTGGTAATGGGCTCCCTCAGCTTTTGTTTGCCTGGGAAAGTCTTTATCTCTCTTTCATTTCCGAACCACAGCTTTGTTAGTGTTCTTGCTTGGCAAGATGTTTGTTTTTTGGTTGTTTTTTCCCCCTTCAGCCCTTTAAACATATTATCCCACTCTCTGCTGGCCTGCAACCCTTCTACTGAGAAATCTCCAGCTAGCCATATTTAAACTCCTTTATATGTGACTTTTTTTTTTTTCTCATGCTGCTTTTAGGGTTCTCTTTACCTTTTTTTTTTTTTTTTTTTCAGTTTCATTATAAAATGTCTTGGTACAGTCTTCTTTAGATTGAATCTGATTGGGGACTTTGGGACTGTACCAAAGTCCAGGTACTTTTAAATATCCAGGTACCTTTATCCTGTACCTGGATATTTAAATATTTCCCTATATTTGGAAAATTTTCTGCTATTGTTTCCCGAAATAGCTTTATACACTTTGTCTCTCTCTTCTTCTCGAACTCCTACAACTCAAACATTTACCCTTTTCATGATGTCCATAAACTCCATAAGTTTATTCATTCCTTATTCTTTCTTCTTTTTTTTTTTTTCTCCTCTGACTATGAATTTTCACATGTGTCTTCAGCTTAACACATTCTTTCTTTTATGTGGTCTGTTCTGATGTTGATGCTCTCTATTGCATTTTTCATTTGTTCCATTACATTTTTCACCTCCAGAATATGTTTGATTTCTGTTTACAATTTCAATGTCTTAGATTTCTTATGTTGTTAATTTATTTTTTTCTGATTTCATTTGTTTCCTGTATGTTTTTTGAAGCTTATTAAGTTTCTCTAAAATAATTTTAAATTATTTGTCAGACAGTTTGTATGTATATCTCCATTTCTTTGGGATCAGCTTCTAAGAGATTATTGTGTTATTTGAGTGGTTTTATGTCTCCTTGGTTTTCCATGTTTCTATTGCCTTATGTTGATGTTTGTTTATTTAGTGTAGCAGTCACCTCTTGAAGACTTTAAAGGTTAGTTTTACTGTGGAAACATTTCCTTAATGAAAGGGATACAAGGGCACTTGCTAGATGTAGTACATTGGTTCTGCATTAGTGAATATTTCAGCTGTTTTGTCTCTGTGCAGCTCTGGCAGCAAAAATCAGTGTTGATGAATATTGCAGGGATCCGGTATCTAATGCTATAAATTTTGCTGTAACAGCAAGGTTCACTGGGGTCTTCAGTGACAGTAACTGCCAAAGTGGCTTTGCTCTCTTTTTCTCCCACTGGGAAGTTGTGGCTGAGGGGATTCTTCCTAACACTGGATTTGGTATGTGCGCTCACTTGCAGTAATGATGGCACCAGTGTCTGATGAGTGGCCCCTATGAAGAGGCCATGAAGCTGAGGCCGAAAACATTGTCACATATGGAAGAACTATGGTTTTGGGATCCAGGGCAGTATTGGTATTGGTGCCTAGGTTGCAGACACCTTTGCTGATATGTTGGTGACAAAATGTGAGGTATGGATTGTTATGAAACAGCCAGGGGAAGCAAGAATAAGAGCACCAGTGGGCACAGTATTAGAGTGGCTCTGGGGTTGGGCAGGGCCTTGCTCTTTATGGCAGCCAAGCTAGTGCCTGAAGTGCGGTCACATGCAGGCCTTGACTCCAAACCAGGATTATGAACTACCTCTCTCTGGCAGTGGCTCTGATGTTTGAGATGTGGTGCACACAATGCAGCCTTGTAGCCAGGATCAAAGTTATAAGCATGTGCTAGCCTCAGCATCTATAAGGTCAGAGTGAATCTTAGTGAAGCATCTACAGGGTCAGAGTGAAGCTCTGTGGTGGCTGAGCTGGTGCCTGGGGCATGACCATAAGCATCAAGAGCTTGACTCCAGAACCCAAAATGCAAATTAGCTTACTATGGCAATGACTCCAATGTCTGAGACATAGGCAGATCCAGTGTAACCACAGAGCTCAGGTCTGGATGTGGACACCACAGAGTGGCCAAAGCTCTGTTGGCACTCACTGGGCCCATGCTAGGTTCAGAAAGGTGACAGTTCCTCTCCCAACATGGATAATCAGTGGCTGCTTATTAAGTCACAAAGGGGTATGGAGCCACATCTCCCTCTCTAAGGTATCCTTGAGGGAATGGCTATTGGTTTCCTCAGTGGCAAGTGATGTCTATATTTTCTCAGGACCAGGCGGCTATAAACCATGGTGATTCCTGCCACAGGACTGAAACTAAAAAGCTACATTAAAGTCTTCTAATTCCAACTTCTGACTCAGTTCACCATCTGTTTCTTCTATTATTTTTCTTGATCATGGATATCATTTTCTTCTTTTTTCAGATGTCTAGTAATTTTTATTTTATACTGAATAATGTGGATAACACATTGTAAAAACTGTGGGCTTTATTACCTTCCTCTGGGATGAGTTTATTTTCTTATTGGAGGCAATTATCTTTCCAGACTCAAAGTCAAATCTCTACTTTTCTTGTGATAGTCTTTCAACCTTCCAGTTGGTATTTTTTGTTTGTTCGGTTTTGGTTTTGATTTTACTCATACATCTTCTTGTAGTCTTCTCTGACTGAGAAGACTACAAAATTTGGCTGATCTTTCAAGGATCAGCCGAATTTTGATCAATGTTTATACACAGATTTTTGACTCCAACCTCTATTGTTACTTCCATTGCTAGTTTTTTTTTTTTTTTTTCTCTCTCTCTCTCTCTCACTTTCCACTACTCTGGAAGTCTTAAATGCTATCCACCTCCTCAAGTCATTGTGATTGTACCTTAATGCTCAAGTTTTAGTCAGACCAAGACACTTGGACTTGGGAATATTCTCAGGTGAAAAGCTGTATAAAATTCAAATGCACTGTTTGGCATTTTTCTTTCAAGGATTAATGCTGCTACAATTTTTGTTTTTGTTTTTGTTTTGTCTTTGCCTTCATACTTACGTATGTTTTTTGTTTGTTTGTTTGTTAGATTTTGTCCAAAGGTTATAATTGTTATCTGTATCTGTCAGAAGGATAGTCCAATAAAAGCTACACTATCATTACAAAAAACATAAGCTTGCAAGTTTTAAACTTGCAAAACCCAAACTTTTTCTGCCATAATGTTTCACAAGAGCACTAATGGCATTTTTTCTACTTTGAGCTAACATTTTATAAATTAAGTATATAGATCCTACTGATCTCATCTGTCTTCCAATAGTCTTTCAATGTATGTATTGTCAGGTACTTCTGTAAGTACTGGGGATATGATAGTGGATTACATAAAGGCTTGATCAATAGAACTTCTATCTAAGGACCATTATATTTAATTTTAACTTCAGAAAATATAAGTTATAAAAACAGATTAATTGAATAAAGAGTGATCAGGTTATAAGAGAGGTGGAAGTATTTGTTTTAGGTGGTTAGAGAAGGTCTCTCTGAATAGGTTATACAAAACTAAAATGTAGATTTCAATGATCAGAAAAAATCAGCTATGAGAAAATTTAAAGACTAGTTTCTTTATCTTGGCAATGTTAACATTTTGAGCCAAATAATTATTTGTTGGAGAGAAGGATGTACTGTGTGTTATATAAGGCAAAGGGGAACATATACATATATACATCTACATATATATGTGTGTGTATATATATATGTGTGTGTGTATATCTAAACATACATATATATATATTTCGAATGCAAGATGTGACCTGAAGGAAAGTTACAGTACAAAATCAAGAAAACTTCTGGTATACAGGAGTTTGCCTCATTTTTTAACTTGGATTCTTTCTGCCATAGAAAATTCTGCATGATTTTCTTCATAGAGAAGCACATGATGACAACCCCTCCATAGTCAGATACAAGGGTCATTTCCTTGGTTAACATAAGAATCACACATAATAAAATCAAGGCAGATTCATAAAAATCTAACTAGGATCCAGATAATATTTGAATAGGCATGATAGCATATTTTTATTTAAGAAATTTCAAGCAAGGAGCATAAAGAGAGTTAAAGAAGAAAAGAATACACCTTCTTAATTGAAAAATAATCTCAAATTCCATTCACTCCTAGAAAATAAAGCTCTGGCTTGTTCCCCTTTGCCTTGTTGCTAATAGTAGTCTTGAATAGTAGTCTTATTCTTTGTTAAGAAAGAAATTCTACTTTGGGGAAAATATTGAGAGTTTGAAATAGATTATTTTCAGATTGGCCAATTCCATTTTAAATTTCATTATTTGCTTTCACTTTATGGTAGAATTTAAGTTCAAATAGCATAGATTTCAATGCATTTTATCATCTGTTAAATGTAAAGAATTTATTTTGGAATGTTGACATGTTATTATAGCATTCTATAGATACGTTTCGGCATATATAGTAACAGATATTCTTCCAAATCCCTTTATCTTATGTAGAAAGGATGACATGGGTTTTTCCATGTCTATAGTGGTATTAAGATGTCAGTCAGTGTCAAATGCTATTTTAAATTTCTAGTATCCATTTTCTGTCTTGAATTCCTTTAATGCTGTGTATTTAGGTTGCACCTGAACATCTTCTAATCTTATAAGCTTGTGGCAGACTAGAAAGAAATACCATACATTTATTTATAGCCTCAACATAGCGTTGGACTGAATAGAAATATAAAACACACATGAAAAGAATGGTTTGCATTTTGGTGATATCATATGCTTTGCACCAAATGGGCACTTAAATATGCTTAAATGAATGAATGAATGATTAGTGTCTCAGGGCTGCATTAAAGACGGTCAAGTTTAACCTTCTCAGTTTATCAAAGAAAAAAACTTAAGTCCAAAATATTTACTCAAAATTAAATACATTTCCCAAAGCATTACTAATTTCAGACCAAGTCAAATAATGGGTCTGATAATACCCTCTGACTGGTTTTGCTCATATTAATTATGTTTAACATAGTTATATCCAACTACTCATATATATCCATTAAAATTGTGATTTATTCATCTATTTTTTAAAAAAATCTCTGGGGGTTCCCTAAGTACTAAGCATGACCTGAGGTACTGTGGATACAGGAGTGGGGGAAACATAGTCTTTATGCATCAGTTGCTTAGAATCTGGCAGAGAGAAATATATGTATAACCTAATTGAAGGGGCAGATGTGCTATGACAAAGAAAGGGAGTTTTATGAGTACCCAGATGAAGGATACATTGGTTCTACCTGAAAAAAAACAGTAAAGATGAGTTGTTCTTGGGTCTTAAGGTTAAGTAAGAATATGATGGCCTCAAAACATGCAAACAGGAACACACAGGCCCCAAATGTATGAATGCTCAGAACATATTTGAGGAGATGTCATACATACAGAGGAGTGGCAGAGTTGAGGTTAGATATGGGCATCAAAGCCAGATTCTAGAGAATCTTGTAAGGGGCCAGACTTCAGAAGAAATATAAACTTCAAAGGATATTTTAGTATCAGAACACAGATTTGTGTTTTTAAAAAATATCAGTTGATTGTGATAACAGGGAGACAGAGGCAGCGAAAGGAGAAAAGAGGTGAATGCAAGACTCCAGATGGCAGATGATGAGGGTCTGGACAAAGAGTAAGAGAAACTAAGCCCTGGGTGTATGATTGGATCAAACAAGAGATGAGGGGGAAGATTAAGGTAATTAAGGTCTGAGGGTTCTCTAGGACAACTCATTGCATTAATTTTCTTTGCTGATATTCTTGAAAATACATAGACTAATTGCTTTAATCCAAGTAAAAGCCAAAATCCTTGTAACACTCTAGAAAACCTGCATGATATGGCTCCTAATGTCTTGTTAACCGCATCTCCCACACCTTATCCCCCCCTCACCACCAGCTCTGCCGCAGCCACACTGGCCTCCTTTTTTTCCCGCAAAAATGCAAGGCACAGTCCACCTTCAAACTTTCCTGACCCAATTGCTTGAAACTACAGCCTTCTCCTTCAACATTAGTATCTCCCCTGCTTTAGGTTTTTCATAATTGTGTGTGTGTGTGTGTAGTTGTTATCATCTTGCCCTACTAAGTTGTTAACTCTATGAGGACTAGGGTTGTTTTCAGGTTTTATTCACAATTATATCCCACATAGAAGAATAGAAGAATGTCCAATAGATATTCAATACATATTTGATTAATAGTCCCTTAAGAAGAAACATTAATTAATGTTTCAAAAAATGTTAAGCAATGTTTCTAAATTTGACAATTTACATGTCTTTATTCCAGAACGGGGCATAGGAAAGGAAGGAATTTGCCTTTTACCATCTTCACTTACTTCCAGACAATGTGCTTGATGAGTCTATTTTTAGTTTAGTTCAGGCTTTCACCTCTGCCTCTTACATGGCTTTTAAAATCTGAACAATGTTGATTAGACTTACGGGTTCATATTAAAGGTTTTTATTTTTCATTGTCATGGAGTCTATCTTAAACCTTAACCCTTGAGAGTATTATTTAATTTATACTTCAAGTCTCTATATAAATTCACTCCCATCTCCCTTCTAGAAATTTTCAAGCACACATTCTTCTTCCTTCACTTCAATATCCCTATTACTACTCTCTGAAAATTTAAAATAAAGTCAATCCTCTTTTATTCTTCTATTACCATTTCCTCTTCCATCTAGACACCTGTATCTAACCTCACAGTTACTCTTACAATCTCAGAATAAAGAAGAAAGTGCTATTATAAAAAGAGGACACACCTTATAACCTTATTTAGATGCTTCATAGTATACACTATTTTAATTTAAAATTAAATTAAAATTGAAACAAAGCCTGTTATTATAGTGTCAGAGGGCAGAAAGCACAATTATTGAGCTAATACTCTGTGCCAAGGCCTGGAGCTAGGCAACGCTATATATATTATGTTACTACTTTGCACAGATCATACAGAGCTATATAATGTAGTTGTAATTGACCTTTTTCTTATATATATAGTTGAGGATACTTAGGCTGAAAGAGGTTTGATAACGTTCTGATGGTTAAATGGCTACTACGTGGCAAGACAAAAATTTCAATCTAATTCAGATGCTAAAATTCAAACTTATTGCAAGGGATGGAAGAAATGTTGTAATAACGTTTTTAGGCTATATTATCTCTAACATTGCTTTGAGCATTATATTCCATGGGTCTAGAAATCCACACAGTGATATTTGCCTATGACTACAGTAATTCCAAAACAAAGCAACCTCAAATTAATATTTATTTTAACAACTAAGGTTAAGCAAAGATAAACAAAATCATCTGAAAAATTTCTAAGAAGACAATAAAAGTATGACTCCGGAGCTGAAGAAGTAAAAAGTACAGTTCCTAATTACTTTTCCACCACATTCCAAGTCTATTTATGACAAGTGTTTGGAGTTTAAGTGACAAGATTTAGACAAGTGGACAAGCCATGGTTTAACTTAATATCATATCGAATATCAACAGAATGCATAGTATAAACTTGGGTACTCACTGCATGCCTTGTCATCACAAAGGCATGCTATTATTACCAAGTTAAGATGCATAAGTGTGCTTGTACTCTGCCCTTCAGCTTCAAAGCAGAGTTGCTGAGGATCAAGACACCAACATTACAGTCACTGGTAATCCCAGTTAACTCCCGCGCCCAGTGTGCTATCCCCATATACGGCAATGGCATGCCCTGTGATTCACAGCCAAGGGGCTCTTCAAATAAAGCAGGGTCTGGGAGGCCCATAGGTCACGAACATTGAGCCCCACACAGGCAAGAGAGCAAATGTCCCATTCTTCTCATTTGCCAAATATGCCTCTCATGAAGTAAAGAATAAAGTTCCTTCTGAGATAATGCCCACCCCATTACCACAACAAATAGACCCCGAAGGTTAAAAAAAAAAAAAAAAAAAAATGGAACGTTTGAGCTTGAAGGGAAGTTGAAGTTACTTAACACACTCTCCTTGATTTATGTGATCATAAGTAAGTACGTGGCCAGCATAAAGGTGCAGTGAGGTTGAAGAAGAATCAGGGCCCCAACTGTCTTTCTTTTCATCTCTTTCTGAGGGTGATATTACAAAATGGTTAAGAGCTCTACATTAGGGTATAATGCTCATGATTTTTGCAATTCTGCTTCTATTTATGTTACCTATATGCATGATTCTAGGTCCGTTATTTGCATCTCATTGGTGAAGATTAAATAGGATGCTGCATGAAAGGTATTGCCATCAGAATTCATACAAGGTGGGTGTTTAATAAAAGCTAACTATAGATATAAATTATATTATTTATTCTCAATATCAAATATAACATGAATTATTATTTATAAGGGAAAAACAGGAAGAGTAGTTTATTCTGTATGTATTGTAAGAAACTCCTGAGATCCCCCCAATGTGACTATGGATGCTTGACCCAGCATTTCCATCATTAACCAGGATCACTCCTCCCACAGGCTGCAGAAAGTCCAATTAATTTCAATTAAATTAAAATTAAAATTTAATTAAAGTAATTAAATGTAGTAAAGTAATTCACCTACATTTGTAAAATGTAGTAACTAGATTTATCAAACAGCCATAACATATAGCACAACATTACACTTAGAACAAATCCTAGTGAAGTTTGGCAAACATGTCTCCTCCTTCCTCTTCTAAAACCTTATTCCCTTCCTTTGAGTCTGCCTCTTACTAAACCACATGAGCCAAGGTTCCCCTCCATTCCAGGAACATTTGCAACTTCCCTGTATTACATCTCACTGACTTTGAATAAGCAAAACATTAGAGGTCTGAAAAAGACCAACAGACTCACCCTCAGATGTTGTAATTCATAACAGAACAATGTGTGAGCCTTCCCAGGGTCACTTGCATTCAAAAATGTTGATGGTTTAGTAAAGAAGTTGTCCTTCAGTTGTAGAATTTTCAGTAAGAAAAATGGAGGAATATATTTTGAGGCAAATTGTTTTTCCAGTTCCTCCCAGAAAATGTCATTTCAAGATCTGCTTACTCTGTTGATGATGTCAGGCAAAATTATGGAAAAAAAAAAAAAACTTTGTAAAGCTGAAAAGGAAATGACCTTTCTGGATATTTAATTTGCTGTTTTATGATTCAGTCCCCTGAATAAAACTAACGCTATTAGGCTAGTAGGCATCTATCTCAAAAACAGTGAAAGAATGAATGCGGTCTTCTCCATGACGCTCTATGGCAAGATGGCTCATGTGCCTGTACTGACTTTAAGTCAGCCCAACAATTCAGCACTTGCTATATGCAAGACATGCTAGGCATCATGGGAATAGAAAAAATTTTTTTTTGGTCAAGTGACATGAACTCAGTGGCTTTTCTCAGTAAGATTTAACCTTATTTACCTGTTTGCCCCCCAATTTTTTTTCTTTATTGGTAGACATCAGTACCTACTATATTGAATTATGTTGTCAATTGTGTCTGCCTTCCTCATTAAATAAGCTGTCCCTCCACGGCAGGCACCATTTGCTAGATGCATCTGTAGGCCCAACACTTAACATAGTACCTGGTTCTTAGTAAATACTCATTGATACCTAGGCCTGAAAATCCCAACATTGTATTGCCCAGAGCTGATAAGCAGGTGCCAGTGAATGAATTCTCTGGGTTTAAAGGCCCACTTCCAAAATGAAGAACTTAAGTTACCGTAATGAACCCCTGGAGTCAAAACAGAAATCTAACACATGTTAATTAGTATCTATGTGTTTCAAGGTAAAGTTTAAGACACATTGTTAATATTTTTCTACTTTACAGATTAATATTTAAAGACATAATAATGTAAAATAACATTACCCACATACTCTTTCCTGAAAAAATAAAATTATATGTAACACAATGCAAAATCCTATAAAACAATTATTTAAAATTAGGGTGTACTTTTGTTATTTTATTCCCGGTGAGATTGATAATATCTTACTAGATTTAAGGACTTCAGGCTTTAAAAAAAATACTTTTTTCTCCTAAAAACCTTGGAAATTGTGGATTTGCCAATTGATTTTCATGTGAATTATGAATATTTTTGAAGTACAGGTGCTCCTTATGGCTAAAAGTCATTAGAGAAAATTATCTTATCATAGCATGTATACATAACAAGGCAATGAATTCAGATGATTTCTTTATGTTTGAAATCCTAATATCCTCATACCATTTTAATATCTTAGCTCTCTCTGGTTTGTAGTCTTTCTTCTCACCTCATTCTGCTCACAAATTGTCACTAAAATATAATTTAAGAACATGTTTATTTAAATGATCATTTCCTTAAAAAGTACTAAAACCCTCTTTGAATTTACAAAAAGAAAAAACACCTCCCCTTTTCTACCTATAAGTTAATAGAGCCTAAAATGAATCAATTTTTCTTTGTGCCCATAAAAGCATATCAAATTCCCAATGCAAGCAATACTTATCTCACTTCTATATTGTATATAATATCACTTGTGATTACTGGTTATTTTTTTAAGTGGAATATTCTTTTTCCTCAGTTGACTTGAAAGCATACCTTTCCTTGATTTTTTACATTCATTTTGACATTAAAATGAAATATAATTTCTTTAGAACACACTTCAAAGAACACTAGCATTGTAAGAAAAGTAACTGTCTTCAATTATACTTGGAAATATTTGCCATCCTTTCACCTTGAATCAGTGACTTAACTTTACCTTACTCAAACAGATGCAACAATTGCTCTGGCGTTAGTACCACGAAAGTGTTCACAGAGAGTATGTAAGCTTCTATATGTGTTTTTGTGAGTATTCTATTTTTCTTCAGTCTATTACTTGAGTCATTTCATTGTTGCCAAAATATTGGGATTCCTGGAACATTTTGATGTTTTAAGGCACAAACAAGGTAGAATATCTAAAATCAGGACTATTCTGGAAAAGTTTTCAATCTGATTAAGAATAACAACACAAAGAAATAATAAATAATGTTTTATAGAGAAATCTTCACAATAACAGCTGACAAGATAGCCCAGTACTGGCCACTGAATTTATACCCCTTGCTCAGAAAAAAAGAAGCACTATGACTACTTGAATAATAATAAATATCCATAATTACCACTTATCTGCCAATCAACTATTGTCAGCTGTGTATGTATTTTAGGAGGAAGAAGACTATTATTCTAAAAGTATAAATTTGCTAACTTTTCTTGTATTCAAGTTGCAGAGAAAACTCTTATGTGAACAGCATGGTGGCTAGGCCCAGACTGGCAGCAGTCACTTTCATCAAGGCTTTGAAATAATGCATCATGTGACCACACAGGTCCACAGGCTAGTCCTCCTTATAAAGCTTCAGTGTGACTGGGGATATACAATTCCTACTTACCATATATAATTTGTGGTCCAGGAAAAAAGAAACCTGAGGTAAAGTTAGAAGTTGAACATGATATCTAGATCATAGATCCAGGTGATACAGCTTGCTAAAGTTAGAGTTCCAAGTTCTGTGATTGGGAGTAATGAAGCTCAGCAAGCTACTTCTTGGGATAGAGATATTGCAGGACTTTTCCCTGGAAAAGTAGAATACCACTGCCACCAATCAAGCATGTCTGTTCTGGGGAACTGGGAGTTCTGAGGAGCCACACCCAGTTCACATCAATAGGCCTGCTGAGTGTTGCTAAGAATACATCCTTTTAGCTTATCCCAATGAACTATAACCTCTAAAAGAAAAATTTACAAATGGGCCAGGAGCAGTGGCTCACGCCTGTAATACCAGCACTTTCGGAGGCCAAGGCAGGTGGATCACCTGAGGTCAGGAGTTTGAGACCAGTCTGGCCAACATGGTGAAACCCCGTCTCTACTAAAAATATTAGCCAGGCGTGGTGGCAGGCACCTATAATCCCAGCTACTTGGGAGGCTGAGGCAGGAGAACTGTTTGAACCCGGGAAGCAGAGGTTGCAGTGAGCCGAGATCACGCCATTGCACTCCAGCCTGGGGAAAAGAGCAAGTCTTTGTCTCAAAAAAAAAAAATATATATATATATATATATATATATATATACATAAATGAATTTGACCTTTCCATGTTGTCTAACCCATTAAATGTTTTCCCTTTGTTTATAGGTATATATTAATGATATACAATATAATTTTAATACAAGGAGGAAAATAGTACATATGTGAACATGAACTAAATGACCATCTAATACCAGCTCTATTTCCGGATGGCTCTCTGTATCACAAGATTCGAATTGAAATTCATGTCAAAACATGTGTGTGTCTCATTAAAATTTAATAATACTTATTTTATTAGGAGAGTACAGGATATCCTCAGGAGACATTAGATTCAATCTGGAGTTTAGGGTTCCAGTTTGAAACAAGACACAGCTATGTGTTATGAGATTGCTACTAATAGGAATAGAACAGCCTACGTTATCTTCCCCGAGAAGTGATTGGGCTAGATTAGAAATGTCCCAGTTTGAGCATGTAGGATTCAAATAGCTTTTAAATTATCTTTATTCTAACACAATGAAACCAAAAGTCAAGGACATTTGGTTTCACACTGGGTTTTGCCATGAGCTAGCTTTAAAACCTTATAAATTAATTTCTTCATTTATTCAATAGTTTATTGGCTGCCAACTCTGTGTCAGACACTGTTCATTACTGGAGATAGAGTCAAACAAATGCTACAAGATCCCTGCCCTCATGAACCTTACGATCAAACAGGGATGACAAATATTAAATATTATCACATAATATACAATAAATACTATAAGCAAAAATTACAATCAGTTTGGGATTCTAACAAGGGGCCTGTTGAGTTAGGGAAGACCTTTCTGAGATAGTGACATTTAAACCA
Organism: Piliocolobus tephrosceles; assembly: GCF_002776525.5. NCBI lineage: Eukaryota > Metazoa > Chordata > Mammalia > Primates > Cercopithecidae > Piliocolobus > Piliocolobus tephrosceles. The sequence continues at coordinate 263,033 of NW_022302087.1, read as the reverse complement.
ACAGTTCTAAATTTTGCACACTAGAATCACCTGGGGAGCTGTAAAAACTATGAGTGTCTGGCTCTACTCCAGATAAAAAGAATTGAAGCTAAGAATGAGGTCTGGGTAGTAGCATGTATTAAAATTTCTCCTGAGTGGTTATAATTTATGGCCAGCATTGAGGGCCACTGATTTCAGCAGATACTGGAAAGCAGGAAGAAGCTGAGTAAAAAGAAAAAAAAAAAAATGTTTTCAAGGCAGAAAAGCCCACCTTTGGCAAAGCACAGGAAACAGCCTGCCACATTTAGGAATTAGAAGGCAGGCAGTGAGAAATGGACTAGGCAGGGACTCTGGAGCTGGGTCCCTATGTGAGCAATTTGAAAGATTTGGAGTTTTGTCATAAGTACAATGGAAACCTACTAAACATTTAGCAGGGAATTGACGTGACCAGTTGTTAGTAATCACTGTAGCTCCTCTCTAAAAAAATAGTATTGGTTAATAAGGAGATGAGAGAGGATGATGATGACTTGCACTGGACTTGTAACAGTAGAGATGGAGAGAGAATTATATTAAGCTGTTTCAGAAGTAGAGCTGATGTTTTGCTGAATAAAATAAATGAAGGTGAAGGAGAAGTGTGAGAAAAGGTTCCCAGGTTTGTGGTTGGAACAGCTGGGCAAAAGAATGCACATTTGCTGAGATATTTAACACCGAAGGAGAAGATGAGGGGTTGGTTTGTACCTGTAAATGTAAGATACCCGTGAAACATTCGAGTAAAGGCGTCAAATAGGCTGTTGGATATATGGGTCTTAGGAAACTGTCTAGAGATGCTAATTGAGAAGTCAGATGCATATATATAGTATTTGAAGTCATGTGTGGTATAAAAGCCTGGAGAGAGCATAAGATAACTCAGGTAGTTTCAATCTCTTTTTAATTATTATCAAATGAAAGAACTGGATATGACCAGTGGTTCTCAAACTTCAATGTGCCTCACAGTCATCCATAGAGAGTGTTACAATATTCATTGTTTTAATCGGAAACATTCAGTTTCTGATTTTGTGGGTCTGAAATGGAGCCTGTGAGTTTGTATCTCTAACAAGTTTCCCAGATTACACTAACGCTTGTGGTAGAGGCCAGACTTGAGTGCGAGATGATCTAAGATTTCACTTCCTTCTCTGTTATTCTACAGTAACAACACTGTGTCATCTGCAAAAATACACAGGAAAACTCGCCCAAATACTAGAGAGAGACTTCATTATTGTAAGATGAAAGGATTTTAAAATGAAAAGATAGAGATATGATCACAGGAAAGGTAGGTTAAAAGATGTTTTATGCATTCATAATTTGTTTTCAAAATGTTGGACAAATAGAAAAGTTGACAAATACATATTGAGTATATTCTTCATGCAAAACATTTTATAGCAAGATGAATCTCTAACTCTCTCAAAGTAAGGTGTATACATTGTCCTGTTAGTGTTGCAGTTGTTTCTGAAGAATGTGAAGAAATTTAGAGATTTCATTTATTTAAGCATCATTCTTTTGTACATTGCAAAAGGAGCATGAAATAAAACGACAAGGGAGAGGAGCACCTCAGACCACAATGTAGACATTTTGCATCCTGCACACACACATTCATGCAAGATCAATTACTATTGTGAGAATATTGTTTTACTTTACTCTTACTATTATAATTCATCTAATTCATGCTTGACATTAAGTAAATAAATATCTCATCATTTACAAGAAGGTTTAAAGTACATAACTGTTATTAGCTATTTGCAACTAACATTTATTTCTTAAAAACACTCCCTTGCTAGATTTCTCCACTACCACATCATCGAAGTTTGATTATACATTTTTCATAGAATTGTCAGGATAGATAAGTTACTCAACTTCAACTTACCTTTTCTGTGGATGGTTCATGGATAAGTATAGCTGATGCTTCCAAAAGGAGGCAGCTAAGCCAACTTTCCATACCTACTCAAGAGAGCTCTCTCCATGTTTCTACTTTCTAAAGAAGCATAGTGATCATATCAATGCAGATATGACCACAAACTCTTCCTCCAAAATCCTAACTTTCTATAGGGTTGAGTTTGTGTTTAGGCATAAAAATCACAAGGTACCTGATGTAGATGAGGGGCTCGTTCTGTGAAAAAATGAAATAGATCCCTTTTAGAGCCATGCTAAAGTGAATATCAACTCCCCCACGTTGGGTGAGGCATTTGCTCTGATTTTTAAAGTATCACTAAATAAAATTTTCAAGCTACCAAGAGACAAAAAAACAAAGATTTTTTTTTCTGTTCCTTTTTTTCCTATACAAGACATACAAATAAAATTTCTGTTGCTTTCAGCCCCCAGCTGAAGGTGGGCTTACTTCAAACAGTTAAAGTTCAGGACTTTTAAATTGGTAAACTGACTTGGACCAAATGGCATACCCTACAGACAATATCTTATGCACACAGAGCAAGTATTTCAAAGAGAAGAGGTAGTCTGCCCCCCTTTTCTTATCTCCCAGTGAGAGAAGGCATAAGTCTTGGGTGGTATCCAGTCACGCTCCTACCTCATTTGAGGTGTCTTCAATGTGACATCCAGATACAGTTCCTAACCTCAGGGAATGGGTTGACTTCTCTCTATTCTCTAGCAGAAATAGTATGCTGTAAATAAGCAGATTTCTGGACAATGAGGGTCTTCTCTTGGGAGTTATGCCAACATTACACAACCTGTTCCCTTGCTGAATAACAAGTGAAGGGGCGTAAAATCTTGGTGACACTTAATGTTTCTGAAATAATTCATTTCCCATGAAAAAAGGTATTACTTTTTATAGGTCTTCAGTCTATTAATTTTAATTATGAAGTCTTCAGCCTCATAAAGGGAAATTTGACAGAGGTATCCCGTTACGTAAGATTAAGTGTTTGACAAAGGTGTGGAAACATAATTAACAGAATGTTCTGAACAAAAATAATGAAACTTAGCAGAGGTACAGGATACACACACACACACACACACACACATACATATATATACAGATATATATATATGATATGTATATAGATGTAAACACAATGTTTTTGAAACTAGGCAGGTGTGCTAGTTCAAGTCATCTGAGAAACAGATGTCAAGACAGGATTAGATATACAAAAGATTTACTGGAAATACAGGTATAAGAGTCCCATTTCCCTTTCCTATCTAATAAACAATAACCCCATTCCTAATTCTTGTATAGTAATATTCTTTCCAACAATTACATTTCAGATGGAAAGATCATTTTCTAGCTGCATTAGTAAAAATACAACCAGTATTCACTGAGTTCCAAATTCCTAGCACATTGTACTATATATTTTACATGTACTATGTCATTTGATTCTCACAACAAACCCTTATAGGGGAGGAGGGGATATGTGTATTCTCATTTAACAGATAAAAAAATTGATTTAAGCAGTTTACTTAAAGGCTACAGCTAATAAACATTTAGGTTTTAGTCTAGATATTCTGTTACCATAGCCACCCATTCCCTTAAACTGATTTGTCTCCTTAAACAAATGAGAAAATCAGTAAATCTATAAACAAGCATTTTAGGTAACTACTATATTCTCGGTGTTGCGGAGAATGCTAAAAAAAAAAAAAAAAAAACAAGGATTCCTTGCTTCTATGGCCTTTTAATGCAAGGTTGCAAGCAGGAAGACACATCTTTTACAGACAAATTTTATAAGAGACTGTGTATCATTAAGTTCTATATTATTTGGCCTATTCTGGAAGTACTCTCAGAATTCAGAGGAAAAATTGTTAACTAAATACTGAAGTGAAACAGAGCAGGATTCCTAAGGAGATAGGATTGGAACCCTTTGGATCATGCATAGAGTTTAAATGGGCAGGGAGTGCATGAGTAGACCTTACAGCCCAAGAGAAAAACAGGAACAAAACTTTAAGGGCAAAAATGAGTGGCACAGTTTTAGGATTTTAAGGGGTCGAAGACACAAGACAGGCAGCATATCTATCCAATTACAGTGAAAGGTTAATTTTGGAAAGCCAGGTGTTCTATAAATGTTCTCCAAGTAACTAAATCAATGAATAAGTGGATGACTATATTTCCAAAATTATAAAAGGACAAATTGTTAAGATTAAATTATCACTTTACATTTAATTCCTTCTGTCTTTTCCCCCCATCTTTAATGATTAAAAGCTATTAAAAAGTTAAAACAGAAAATGAAATCTCTAAAGTATACCTTCTATTTTGACTGATTTTACTTCAAAATACACCATTAAAAATCAGAAACCTAGAACCCTAAGAGAAAATGCTGCTTTATCTATTTCTCTGATTTCACCCACTCTGTGATTTTAATGGGAAAAGAAGTCATTAGTAATCTCCCTTATTGAAGCTGAATCTTAAAAAGAAAATTTCTCCCAAGGGATGGGCAATATCAGGGAAATATGAAAAACATAAGGGAACAAAATGAATTACACATTTTTAATGGAAAAAGAAACCTGAACACCCAAGTATTTTCTTTTAAATAAATTGAGAAACATTCCCCATATATATGTGGGAAGTTAATGGTAACTTGATAGGTCAATTTAAAATTTATAATGTGAAGCATTGTTCCAGGCTTGAAGGAATTGGGGTCAGAGAATACAAACTCTCTTTCTTTATCAAGCAATAGATCATGCAATGACAGCCTGTGCGAACAAGCAGCATCTTCACAATCTCAAGGCTATACACAAGAAGGTCAGCATGTGGCACAGCATTCTTTGTTTCCTATCTCCAATCAAGTTTAGAATGTTTTGTGCGTAACAATGTGAGAAAGAAAAAAAAAAAAAAAACTTAAAAGTGACCTTTGCCATGAGGGAAAAACTCCCTTAGCATTGTTGAAAAAATCACTACTATTCAATTTGCACTGTTCATTCGGCCAGTTCTCCACCCCTACTAATGAAACATCCAGCAAAAATGGATGCAGGTGAAAAGAAAACTCAAACCCTTCAAACCTCATACTCTCTGACACTATGAAGCCAATGACAGAAAATGCAATTAGTGAATTAGGAAATTTGTTAAAAGAACCTCTTAACCAATCAAGTTCAATATTTCCAGGCCTGGGACATCAGCTGTGGTATTGCTTTGTTAGAAAGGATTCTCAAGACAACATGAGACAGTAATACCCAATTAAAACATTTTAAAAGGCCAGGTACAGTGGCTCATGCATGTAGTTTCATTGCTTTGGGAGGCCAAGGCAGGAGGATCACTTGAGGCCAACAGTTTGAGACCGGCCCAGGCAACATAGTGAGACCCCTGACTCTACCAAAAAAAAAAAAAAAATAGCAGAATGTGGTAGTGTGTACTTGTAGTCCTGGCTATTCAGGAGGCTGAGATGGGAGGTTCACTTGAGCCCAGGAGTTCAAGGCTGCAGTGAGCTATAATCATATCACTGAACTCCAGCCTGGGCAACAGAGCAAGACCCTATCTCCAAAAAATTAAAATTAAAATTAAAATTAAAGCAATTTAATAAGAAAACACATTATATATTCCTAACCAGAGAATCTCCAATGGCTATTTAGACTGATGGAAAGACAAATAAGTCTTATTATGGTATCTCCCAAAGTGTGTTAAATGAAACCCTGATTCCATTAGATGTTTACAGCTCTGACAGAATGAAATGGTTCTGTGATTAAAAGTCTAGGAGAAACAAAATGGCTTTATAACTGGGTTTCTCTGACTCCTTCATATGATGATGTGCACTATTAAAATCAAGGGGAAATACTATGTGGTATTTTCCCAATTTGCTTGACTGAAGAACCCATTTTTAATGGAGCATAAGATAAACATCCTGATAGTCTGATTTAGGCATTTTTTTAAAGGAGGAGGAAGAAGAACATGAAACCACTAATGATGAGACAGTTCATTTTACTTGTTTACATTCCAACTTTATTTAGGTCATGTGTTACATGTGCGGGTTTGTTACATAGGTAAATTGTGTGTTGCTGGGATCTGGTGTGCAAATTGTGTTATTACCCAGGTAGTGTGCATAGCATTTGATAGGTAGTTTTTCAATCTTTACCCATCTCCCAACCTCCACCCTCAAGTAGGCCCCAGGGTTGTTCTCTTCTTTGTGTCCTTATGTACTCAATGTGTAGCTCCTACTTATAAGTGAGAACATGCCGTATTTGGTTTTCTGTTTCCTTTCTTAATTCACTTAGGACAATAACTTTCAGCTGCATCAATATTGCTGCAAAGGACATGACTTTGTTCTTTTTATGGCTGTATAGTATTCCACAATGTATATATGCCACATTTTCTTTATCCAGTCCACTATTAATGGGCATCTATGTTAATTCATCCACAATCTTTGCTATTGTGAATAGTGCTGCGATGAACATACAGGTGCATGTGTCTTTATGACAGAACAATTTATATTCATCTGGGTATATACCCAGTAATAAGAATGCTGGGTAAAATAGTAGTTCTGTTTTAAGTTTTTTGAAAAATCTCCAAACTGCTCTCCACAGTAGTTGAACTAATTTACATTGCTACCAGTAGTGTATAAGTGTTCTTTTTTCTCTGCAACCTTGCCAGCATCTTCTGTTTTTTAACTTTTGAATAATAGTCACTCTGACTGGTGCAAGATGGTATCTCATTATGGTTTTGATTTGCATTTCTCTAATGATTAGTGATGTTGAGCATTTTTTCATATGCTTATTGCCCATGTGCATGTCTTCTTTTGAGAAGTGTCTGTTCATATCCTTTGCCCACTTTCTTAAAGGGTTGTTTGTTTTCTTCTTGTAGATTTGCTTAAGTTTTTTAGAGATTCTGGATATTAGACCTTTGTCAGATGCATAGTTTGCAAAAATGTTCTCCAATCCTATAGGTTTTTTACTCTTTTGATAGTTTATGCTCTGCAGAAGCTGTTTCATTTAATTAGGTCACATACAACAATTTTGTTTTGTTGTAATTGTTTTTAGAGTCTTTATCATAAAGCCTTTGCCAGGGTCTATGTCCATAATGGTATTTCCTACATTTTCTTCTAGGATTTTTATAGTTTTATAATTTTAGGTTTTACATTAATTTTTTAATCCATCTTGAGTTAACTTTTGTAAATGGTGAAAGGTAGAAGTCCAGTTTCAATCTTCTGCAAATGGTTAACTAGTTATCCCAGCACCATTTATTGAATAGACAGTCCTTTCCCCATTGCTTATTTTTGTCAGGTTTGTTGAACATTAGATGGTTGTAGATGTCCAGCTTTACTTCTGAGTTTTCTAACTTGTTCCATTAGTCTATATGTCTGTTTTTTTTACCAGTACCATGCTGCTTTGGTTACTGTAGCCTTGTAGTATAGTTTGAAATCGGGTAACATGATGCATACCACTTTGTTCTTTTTCTTAGGATTGCTTTGGCTATTTGGGCTCTTTTTTTGGTTCCATATGAATTTTAGAATTTTTTTTTCCAAATTCTGTAAAAAAAAAAGTACTTAGTAATTTAATAGGAATAGCATTGAATATGTAAATTGCTTTGGACAGTGTGGCCATTTTAACAGTAATGATTCTTCCTATTCATGAGCATGAGATTTTTAAAATTTGTTTGTGTCATCTCTAATTTTGTTCAGCAGTGTTCTGTAATTCTCTGTTGAGATGTATCTCCTCTTTGGTTAACTGTATTTCTAGGTATTTTATTCATTTTGTGGCTATTGTGAATGGAATTGCACTCTTGATTTAGCTCAAAAGTTGGATGTTATTGATGTATGGAAATGCTACTAATTTTTATACATTGATTTTTGTATCCTAAAACTTCACTGAAGTCATTGATCAGATCTTCTATTAAGTTCTTTTTATTTCTTACTCTTGCCTGGTTGCTCCGGCTAAGACTTCCAGAACTATGTTGAATAGGAGTGGTGAGAGTGAGCATCCTTGTCTTGTCTTGGTTCTCAAGGAGAATGCTTCCAGCTCTTTCCCATTCAGTACAACATTGGCTGTGGGTTTATAATAGATAGCTCTTATTATTTTGAGGTATATTCCTTTCATGCCTAGTTTGTTAAGAGTGTTTAACATGAAAGGATGTTGAATTTTATCAAAAGCCTTTTCGGTGTCTATGTTGATGATTATGTGGTTTTTGGTTTCAGTTCTGTTTATGCAATTAATCACATTTATTGATTTGCATACATTGAACCAATCCCAGTCATAAAGTCTACTTTATCTTGATGATTAACTTTTTGATGTGCTGCTGGATTTGGTTTGTTAGTATTTTGTTGAGGATTTTTGCACTTAGGTTCATCAGACATATTGCCTGAAGTTTCCTTTTTCATTGTGTCTCTGCAAGTTTTTTTTATATCAAAATGATACTAGAATCATAGAATGAGTTAGGAAGGAGTCCCTTTTCCTAGATTATTAAAAATAGTTTCAGAAAAACTTATACCAGCTCTTCTTCATACATCTGATAGAATTCAGCTGTAAATTTGTCAGGTCCAGGGCTTTTTCTGGTTGGTAGCTATTTTGTTACTGATTCAATTTCAGAACTTGTTATTGGTCAGTTTAGGGTTTTAATTTCTTCCTTGTTCAATCTTGGGTTATTTTATCTTTCCAGAAATTTATCAGTTTCTTCTAAATTTTCTAGTTTGTGTGAACAGAGCTGTTGTGTGCATAAGTCTCTGAGGGTTTTTTGTATTTCTGTGGGGCCAGTGGGAATGTCCCCTTTGTCATTTCTGATTGTGTTTATTTGAATCTTCTCTCTTTTTTTAATTATTCTAGCTAGAGGTCTATCAATCTTATTTATTCTTTCAAAAAACCAAATTGTGGTTTCATTAATCTCTCATATGGACTTTTGCATCTCAATTTCATTCGGGTCAGCTCTGATTTTTGTTCTTATCTTCTGCTAGCTTCAGATTTGGTTTTTCTAGTTTCTCTAGGTGTGATGTTAGGTTCTTAATTTGAAATCTTTCTATCTTTTTTTTACATGGGCATGTAGTGCTATAAACTTTCTTCTTAACATGGTTTTAGCTATGTCCCAGAAATTCTAGTATGGTGTTTCTGTTTTCATTAGTTTCAAAGAATTACATTATTTCTGCCTTAATCTCATTGTTTAACCAAAAGTCATTCAAGAGCAGATCATTTAATTTCTATATAATTATATGATTTTGAGAGATCTTCTTTGTATTAATTTCTGTTTTATCGTGCTGTGGTCCAATAGTGTGGTTGGTATGATTTCAGTTTGTTTGTTTGTTTTTTAAATTTGTTGAGAACTGCTTTATGGCTGAGTGTGTCATCAATTTTAATATGTCATATGTGAATGAGAACAATGTATGTTCTGTTGTTGTTGAGTGAAGTATTCTGTAGATGTCAATTAGTTATAATTGGTCAAGTGTTAAGTTCAGGTCCTTAATATCTTTACTAGTTTTCTGCCTTGATAATCTGTCTAATATTGTCATTGGGGTGTCAGAGTCTCGCACTATTATTGTGTGGTTATCTAAGTCTCTTTGTAGGTCTCCAAGAACTTGTTTTATGAATCTGGGTGCTCCATGTGTGGGGTGTGTGTGTATGTGTGTGTGTGTGTGTGTGTGTGTGTATATATATATATATATTAATTAAGCCTTCTTATAGGATTGAGCCCTTTGTCATTATGTAATGACTTTCTTTGTCCTTTTTGATTGTTGTTGTTTTAAAGTCTGTTTAGTCTGAAATAAGAATAGCAACCAACCTTTCCTCTTTTTTGTTTTCCATTTGCTTGATAGATCCTTCTCCATCCCTTTGCTTTCAGCCTATGGGTATCATTGGATATAAGATGGGTCTCTGGAAGATAGCATACAGTTGAGTCCTGCTTCTTTATCCAACTTGCCACTCTGTGCCTTTTGTGTGGGGGCATTTAGCCCATTTACATTCAAAGTAAATATTGTTATGTGCAGATTTGATCCTGTCATAGTGTTGTTAGTTGGTTGTTATGTAGACTTGATTGTGTAGTTGCTTTATAGTATCAACAGTCTATGTACTTAAGTGTTTTTTGTGGTGGTCAGTTATGGCCTTTGATTTTTATGTTTAGCATTCCCTTAGGGACATCTTGTAAGGCAGGTCTGGTGGTGAATTTCTTTAGCATTTGCTTGTCTGAGAAGGACCTTATTTCTCCTTGCTTGAAAGCTTAGTCTGGTTAAATATAAATTATTGGTTGGAATTTCTTTTCTTTAAGGATGGTGAATACAGGCCCCAATACCTTCAATCTTACAGGGTTTTTGCTGAAAAGTCTGTGTTTAGAATGAAGGGGTTCCCTTCGTAGGTGACCCACCACTTCTCTTTAATTGCCTTTAACATTTTTTCTTTCATGTTGACCTTGGAGAATATGATGACAGTCTTGGGTATGGTTGTTTTGTATAGTATCTCACAGGGCTTCTCTGAATTTCCAGAGTTTGAATATTGACTTCTCTAGTGAGGTTGAGAAAGTTTTCATGGGCAATATCATCAAATATGTTTTCAAACTTGCTTGCTCCTTCTCCCTCTCTTTCAGGGATGCCAGTGAGTCATAGGTTTGGTCCTTTACATCATCTCATATTTCTTGGATGCTTTGTTCATTTTTAAAATTCTTTTTTCTTTATTTTTGGCTGACTGACTTGAGTCAAAGAACTGGCCTTCAAGCTCTGATATTCTTTTCTCAGCTTGGTCTATTCTGCTGTTAATACTTTTGATTGCATTATGAAATTCCTATAGTTTTTCATCTCTAGTTTGGTTCTTTCTTAAAATTGTTTTTTTGTCTTTTAGCTCTTGAATCATTTTACTGGACTCCTTAGATTCCGTGGATTGAATTTCAACTCCTCCTGAATCTTGATGATACTAATTGCCACCTAGCTTCTGAATTCTATGTTGCCATTTCAGTCATTTCAATCTGGTTAAGAGCCATTAGTGGGGAGCTAGTGTGGTCATTTGGAGGTAAGAAGACACTCTGCCTTTTACTGTTCAGGCAATTCATTTTAAATCTACTCAGATAATTTTGTGACTTTTCTTTTTTGCTTAATTTAAAATGAAAATTAAAAATTATTTAATACCAATTACATTTGAATGTGGCAAGCATAATGCTTTTTTAAGGTTCTATGTTTTTCTAGCTTTCTTTTTAGTTTCCCTAAACATTCTGGAAATACAAAAATATTTTTCTTAAAGTAGAATTTTTTGTGCAAATTCAAACACTAGAAAACTTAAAGTGACATACCTGTAAATTAAATTCTTCAGCAGAAAAATTGTTAAAATAGAAAAAAAAGTACCATAAAGCATGTCAGAACTTGAAAAAATGTGGCTATTTTGCTACCCTTAAAGTATCATCTTAACAAAACCATCTAAAACTAAAATTTATTATTTACATTAGTTGTTAATGAGTAAAAATTAAAACTACTCAACTATAATCTGAGCACAGATATTTACTGTCCTTTGAATATGTTAACCTAAAAATTTCTAGCATCATATGCTCTCTATAAAATGAGATGAAACTAAGTCTATATATTTATACTATTTTGAAAAATAATACATATATTGCATACCTTTTATAATATTAATTATATCAGAAAATTATCCTGAAAATTTATCTTTTTAATAAAATGTTGAATATTTTACAAGAATATCCAATAAGAATCAACTGCTTTAAAAAATTTTTAATTTTCCCACAATGACTTCAAAGATGAATTGAGTGAGCTGATCTATCTGAAAACAGCTGAGAAAGAAGAATTTTATAGAAAAGTAGATGGAATCGTAAAAGAGGAAAATATGATGTGAACAGAATAAGACAGTCAGAGAAGCAAGACATCTCTGTGAAACAAGGAAGAGAATAACCAGGGTCTTAAGTGTTCTGTGGCTTACTAGCAGCAGGATAAAATATAAAGATACCCTTTGTTTTGGAATAAGAAACTAGAAACAAAGTGTTTCTTGTGTCATCTTCAATCAAATTCAGAATACAGTATATCCCTGGTTTCTTTTTCCAGATCTTCATTAGTATTCAAGAAATAAGTATTTATTTTGCAAAGCACAGCCATTAAAGAAAAGAAAGCACGAAGAATGGCATGGAAGGAAATATTTTCTTATTTGCTTGCATGAATAGCCACGAAGGAAAAAAATAACTCAGTAAATTTTCAAATGTTTGGCTCTAAAGATATTTACAACACATAGAAAATGAAAAGTTATTCCAAATATTCACATGAAAAGCTCACTCTAAATGCCCAAATGTTTATGTTACCCTGATTCCTCCCAACCCTTCTTTTTAGTCACTTACTGAATTAGATAGGTATATCTTTTTTAAACAGTTTCTCAAATAAATGAATTTACTGACATTATATTCAGTTAATACTACACTCACAAATCCATTTGGATTGTTGTTTAATTTAGCATGCTTTTAGCTGTAAGGAACAAAAACCTTGTCTCAAGCGAATTTAGCCATTAGAACATGTATTATCTTACATAACAGGATTTCTGTATGTAGGGAAATTTAAGGACTGGTTGATTTAGCAGATCAATGACTGTAACAGTAGCCCAGGTTTCCTCTTCTCAGTTCAGCTGCGTTCACAATTAGCACCATCCTTAGATATAGTGTGATATGGCTACCCCAGTTTCCAGAAACATGTAATCATGACAATGTCCAGAGACATTATTTCCTCCTGCGGAATTTTAAAGTAAGGAAAACTCTTTCCAGACACTCTTTTAAAAATCACCCTTTAATTTCATCGGCCAAAATTGGTTTATGGGTCCATGTCTCAGAGTCAGTAAGATTACCCTTAATCTAATGGGTCCACTACAGAAACTGGAGTGGTGATTAGCTTTTCCATAGGCACATGGCTGGATTAGGAAGAGGAAAATATCTGGAAACAATTTTATAAAGAAGAAGATTTTATATAGGAAGAAGAAAAGAAAAAAATGAAAGCTAAATAGAAGCCAACAGTGCCTTCCACATGTACATGTGTTGCCTGGACTTTTAAAGACAAAAGACACATAATATTTCTGGAGCTTACGTAGTAATACTAAAGAAAGATTAACTTAAATTGAATATATGAATAAACAGTTCATGTTTGCATAATGTTCTTCTTCTGAGAAACCCAATAAAATCCTAAAAGCTCAGTTTCTGGGAAACTCATTTCTTAAAGATTTACTTGGGCATCCTGTTTTTTTCTTGCAAATAGCCTGCCTACACAGATCCTTGTAATAACTCACTTAAGAATAATGCAATGCTGTCAGGCAATTAATTTCATCAGCTTCCCCAGGAAAGAGAAATCATGACCTAGTGATGTTGGTGGCCCCTGGAGGTCTGTCATGGCACTGTTTCCCCTGCATGTTCATGAGAACCCCCACACATATCAATCATCTAGTGTCCCATTTTTGTCTTGACAACTGGTTATTTACTGTTATTAACAGTTCCCTGCTAAGGTGGTCACAAATCATTAATGTTTCAGTGAGTAAACTCAGTGTTAGGACTGAGATTGAAAGGATAACACCCCCCCACCACAGTAGTAACTTTAAAAAGACAAAGATGAATTATCTTTTATTTTCACACAGCATGAGACTAGATTGGCCACCAAGATTTAATGAGATCAGAAGTGACATCAGATAGGAATGACAAACTACTATTAGAACATGAAGAGAGTATCATTCAATCTGCCTAAGAGATACAGTGATAGTATTCACAGGTCTCTGCCTGTTTGAACTCTTTGCTTCACCCTAGTCCCACCACTGGTAGGAGGGGTGTCATTAAATTCAATAGCTCACAGAAGTTCTTCTATAAAAGCTGATGGATATTAGCAAGACAACATGGTGTTTTTGTTTAGTAGGTTCTCCATTCTGAGAAATACAAGAATTGATGTAACATAGAAGCTGCCAGCTTGGAGCACGGGGCATTGCAACAGGATTAAGTTGAGACAGAGGAATACACAAGGGGAAAGAAAGAAAAAGGATGGGATTTCTAGTGCCTATGAGAAGTTTTGTGCAGCACTGAGAAACAAATATTTAAGGTAAAGTATAAAGAAAGGTATGTGCCCTGCTTTGGATCCCCAGTCAGTCATAAAAAAGAGTAGATTTTTTTTTTTTTTTTCTGATAATGAATCAAGTCTATGATCCTCTGAAGGGCATAACAAGGGTACACATGCTATAGGGAAACTTCAGTCAGAATTCAAGTTTGAGCTACTCCCAAAGTTCAATTCTGGCTCCAGAATCAAGGATAGCATAGGCAGCTGGTTTCCCCTTCACTCTTAGGAAGACACTTCACCCTTATGCAGTCTTCCTTGGTCTACATAAGGAATTATGTTTACTCCATTATCTAAGAGGCAAAGAGGCAAATCAAAGCTATGTATTCCCACAGACACTCTGTAACTCACCTTAGTTCCTGAACATTGGCCATATGACAGCTTTAGTGTTAAGCCAGCCACAATGCTATCATCTCCATCTTTTTTATGGAAAGGGAAAATAGAAGCTTTCGAAGATTCCCTGTTAATCTCTGAGGAAAGATACTTGAAAGTCCAGCTACAGTGCCATGTCATAGGGGACAACAGTGGTCTGTGGGTCTACGTGCGCTAGATCTCTTCATTTAAAATAATATTTTAACTTCAAATTTGTACCAGATCAAAGGTAAACTCTATTACCTAAGAAACATTCACCGGCATGTCTTCTGTCCATTCAGTTGTTATCGAATACTTATTAAGCACATACTCTGTGCCAGGAATTGTTCTAGGTGTTGGAGACACATTGTTAAACAAAACTGGCCTGTTCTGCAACTAAATGATATTAAAAAAAAAAAAAAAAAAAAAAAAAACCCACAGTGATGTTATGTCTATATCCTTTTCTATTTGACTCATTCCAAACATGTTTTAGTAAGAAAACCACGTTCAATGATAAAACATGTTATACAGTATAAATGCAACAAAATCGTCCAAGTGACAATAGATTGATTAAGCAGGCTTGGTAGGGTATAAGTAAACTTACAGTAAAAGGCCACTGGGTGATCTAGGACTACCTTTCCAGAGCCAGATTGAGGCATTCCCATTTCTTGATGAGGAAACAGATGAAATGTATTTGTATAAGATCATTCAGCTACCACCTGTTGGAACAGAATTTGAAATGGTTTTATTTTCTGTAAGGTTACCCAAGAGAAAGGATGAGAGAGAGAGAGACCCAAGGTCAGGCTAGTAAGTTTATTAACCTGCCAGGCTGCTCCACCAGTCAGAGGAGGCAGCCCTGAGCTTACAAAATGAGGGGTTTATATGGGGAAGAGAGACCCTGGGGTTGTTTGTCAGTTAACTTTACCACATAACATCTCGTGACCGGCTTACAATATAGGAATTTACAAGAGAGTATAACTTAGGTTTATCCATGTTTCTGGTGACCCCCCCATGCCACCCACAGGGCTGTAAGCAAGTGTGGTAACCTTGCTGTAGCACCTAGATAAGGGTCCAGGAATGCAGCTCCTGAGTGTTCAGGGTAAGGATCAGCTGCATTGCAAGTGGGTGGCGGGGGGGCGGTGGGTGGTCCTGGGGCAGCTTGTCCCTAACACTTTCCACCTGAGACCATGCCCCTGCAACCCTTTACTCCTTTCTTCCAGTCATCCCCTAATTTCTTCACGTTTGTCCATAACTGTCTGAGCAAGTATTAGCATACTTATACAAAACTGCTGTGATTTTTGAATAACAACTTAAACTTAAAGATCATTCGAATAGAAGAGGTCAGTTGCAGTTAAATATCACCTGAATCAAGTTTAGCTCCTCAGGTTGTTCCAACTTTGAAATATAAATTAAACACAGCAGTTTTAGTCCATGCTAACAAAAAAAAAAAAAAAAAAAAAAAAAAAAAACACCTTTCTGGATATATTCCACAGCCAGTCCAAGCAGCTACTGCCTCAGGGTTCTAAGTCTTTGTTAATTTGTTTCCAAAGCTTCTACCTAAACCCAGACCCTCGACCCTTGACTTTTTCTTAAGACCTGAGACAGGCTTCTCTGCTTTCTTTGGCACCTAATTACCCATCCCAGGAAGTTAGTAGCTGCTGTTAAATTAAGTTTAGCCTAAAGCTGCCTCCTTACATATTTTAAGTTCAGCCTAAAAGATTCTCTGTACATCATGAACTATAACCTAAATGGAGTTGTATACAGAATGTAACCTACTCTTGTGCTAATTACCAAGTTTAGGCCAATGTGGCCAACTTGAAACCCTGTTAAAATAAGATGAATGCCAAGCTGTAACCAATCTGGCTGTTTCTGTACCTCTCTTCCATTTTCTGTATGTTACTTTCTTTTTTCTGTCCAGAAATCTTCTTCCACCACGTGGCTGGGCTGGAGTTTCTGAGTCTTGTCTGGCTCGGGAGGCTGCCTGATCAGCGAATTGTTCTTTGCTCAATTAAGCTCTGTTAAATTTAATTTGGCTAAAGTTTTTATTGTAGCACTGCCATCAAGTTCATATTCACTTCTGGATTGCATCTCCTTTCAAATTTGAGGATGTCTTCTGCCAAAACCAGTTCATTCTTGTTTTTAATTTATAGGTCAATGGTTCTCATACTCCAACATGCATCAGAAGCACCATGAGGTCTTTGTTAAAACACAGATTGCTGGACTCCACCCCCAAGAGTTTCTGATTTAGTAGGTCTAGGGTGGGGCCTAGGAATTTGCATTTCTAACAAGTTCCCAAGTACTGCTGATGCTGCAAGTCCAGGGACTGCGTTTTGAAAACCACTGCTGTAGTTCAGTGATTCTCATTCCTGGCTATACAATAGAGTCCTCTGAAGAGATTTTCAAAATAGAGATGCTTAATTTCTTCAGAGACTCTGAAGGTCAAAGTTCAAAGGCCAAACTGGGATGGGGCCCAAGAAATATATTTAAAAAAAAATCCCAGATGTTTCCACATCTATGAGAATAGCTAAAATTTAAAAATTCAGAAAATTCCAAATGCTGGCCAGACTGTAGAGAAACTGGATCTCTCATACTTTGCTAATGGTATTGTAGAAAGGTACAGTCATTCTGGAAAGTGGTTTGATAGTTTCTTAGAAAACTAAACATATACTTCCCATATGACCCAAAAACTATACTCCTGGGCATTTATTGCGAATAAGTGAACACTTATGTTCACACAAAAACCTGTATATAATAGTTCATAGCTGTTTTATTTGTAATAGCCAAAAACTGGAAACTACCAAAATGTTTCTCAATAATTGAATAAACTGTGGTACATCTATACCAAGGAATACTACTCAGAAATTTTAAGAATGAACTATTGATACATGCAACAACTTGAATGGATTTCAAGTATATTACAAGGAGTTAAAAAAAAAAAAAGCCAATCTCAGAAGTTCACATATTGTATGATTCCATTTATATACTATAACATTTTTGAAATGATGAAATTACAGAAACGGAAAAGAGATTAGTATTGTCAGGGGTTGGGGTGATGGGGAGTGGGAAGAATGACTATAAAAGGGTCAGAAGGGAAATCACTGTGGTGATGGAATAGTTCTGTATCTTGATTTTGGTGGTAGTTATGTCAGAGGAGTTTGAACCAGAGTGACTCTGTCTTGAATAAAGGCTGGGTCAAATAAGGCTGAGACTTACTGGGATGCATCCCAGGGGACTACGCATTCTAAGTCACAGGATGAGATTGGAGGTCGGCACAAGGTGTAAGTCACAAAGACCTTGTTGATAACACAAGTTGTGATAAAGAAGCCAGCCGAAACCCACCAAAACAAAGATGGTGATGAAAGTGACCTCTGGTCATCTTCACTGCTCGTTATATGCTAACTATAATGTATTAGCATGCTACAAGACAATTCCACCAGCACCATGACAGTTTACAGATGCCATGGCAATGTTCAGAAGTTACCCTATGTGGTCTAAAAAGGGATAGTGCCCACCCCTTTCCCAGAAAATGTATGACTAATCCACCCCTTATTTAGCATATAATCAAGAAATAACTATAATTAGTCAAGCAGCCCATTTCACTGTTCTGCCTGTAAAGTAGCCATTCTTTATTCCTTTACTTTCTTAATAAACTTACTTTCATTTTATTCTAAGGACTTGTCCCAAATTCTTTCTCCTGTGAGGTCCAAGAACCCTCTCTTGGGGTCTGGATCAGGACCCCTTTCCAGTAACAGTTACAGGAATCAGCATATATATATGAAAAATGACATAGAACTATATACATACATTGTACCAATGTAAAATTCCTGGTTTGGATATCATACCATAATTACGTAAGATAGAACCAATGGAAGAAACCAGGTGAAGGGTGCACGTGACTTTTCTGTACCTCTGTGTAATCTGTATAACTTCCAGTGAATCTATAATTATTTCACAATAAAAAGCTAAGGGAAAAAAACATATCTGTTGTCAGCAGCAGCCAGGGTTTGGAAACACTGTTTCAAGTCTGTTTCTTTCTTGAGGTCCCTACACAGCTCTGGCCACACCTGGCTCAATCTGTGTTAGATTGTTCCCTCTTTTACAATTACCCAAATTGACTGATCCTCTACATGCTACTACAGGGAATTAATCGGTATCATCTGTCAGGAGAGGCAACTAGGCTGTGTCTATCAAGGTCCTTAAAAATATTCACATCCTTTCACCCAGTGATTCCAGTCCTAGCAATCTATCCTAAGGAAAACACCAGAGATGTAACCAAAGATTGTCTACAGTTCTAATCACAGCAGCAAAAATACTGAATGTAAACAAAATAGTTAAATAAACGTAGATAAACCTATATGCTAAAATGAGGCTTTTAAAACAAAGTTCTTGAGAAATTTTTGCTAAGTCTCCTAAAGTATGATATCAAAAATTACATATAGATTTTGTTCCCAATTACATTAATTTGTATTTGTGAAGGAAACACACCAAATAGTTAGTGGAGTTTGTATTTGAGAAGGAAACACACCAAATAGTAAATGGAGGTACTTTATGAGGACTTAGATAAGTAATTTCGAATTTTCTTTTTACAACTTTTTCTGAATTTTTTGATTTTGTATGATGAGCATGAGCTTTTATAATATAAATAATGCTGCTTAAGGCAGGTACAAATTAGCAGTCACATTTACAGGCTTTCAGAATGTTTACAAAAGAAAACGTTGTCCCTGACCATATATAGAAACATAATCTACTTCTGTCCAAACTTTATACCAGGCTCTTTTTGGAAATCTCTCAAATCTCCCTGCTGACGTTATCTCCCAATCAGACCATTATTCCCAAAAGTGTGATCAAGGCCCTTTCCTCCGGCTATCCTATCACTCCTCTCTCAGTCTATGCCCCCACCATTTAGCCATCTGCTACCTGGACAGGATTGCCTCCCTCCATTTTCTCAGATGTGAATGTATTAGAGTTATGTAAAACAGGAAAATGGAGGAATATTTTCTGGTATTATATAATTAAAAATTCCATTTAGTTGACAATCTTTCAGCAATATTCCTATAACATTTGGCTGCCAATAAAAATTTCTTTAAATTGATATTTTCAATGTTTGTGATTTCAAAATACATTTTTAAGTGCCATGGTATTTTGTTATCAGCTTTCTTTTTCTATAAGTTTCTTTCTGGCAGTTTGAACTATTCTAATAAAGTGCTTTAATTACAAATAGTATTTTTGTTTTACTTTTCCTGGATTCAAGCTTTATTTTTAAAAAGGAGTACAAAATGAAGTTATCTTTATCTCCTTAATTTGATTATATTCTACCTGTCAAAATATTTATATTAATATCATTAAAATATGAATGCATTTTTATGGTGCTTGATTTTACAGAGTTCCCTACAGCTCTTTTAAATGTCTTCCTTTGTATATTTTCTACATTATAGATCACCACAGTGCTGTCCTCCACACTGCCTCTTTCATCTCAATAATCTAAAAATCTTCCAGTAATTACAGTTCAGAGATATGCTTTCAGTCGAAGTTCTAAGCATCACAATAGTCTCACTCTTTTATTTTAACCCTTTGAAAAACAGATATATCCAAAAAGTGTCACAGGGTAACCACCAGAGTCCCAAATTCTAATTCAACCCTCTTACTCATTCTGTCAGCTTGGGGGATAGCTTGCAGTCAGCATTCTCATGTATAAACTGAAAACACTGGACCAGATAAACCTCCAAAAGCGGTTGATGGGTTGCATTCTGTTTGTTGAATTTAAGATACTTCTTACCCATGTATAGCAACACTCCCATCATTGCAATTCATTTCTCAGCAGTACTGACATTGAATAGGCTTGTTTTAGAAAGTGAGCACAGATCAGAGAGACCTGGGCTTTGAATGCCAAAGCCTAATTCCTACCTATGTACTCTAAAGGTAACAGAAATTTTTGTAAAATAATAGATTTCTACAGCTTTGGCTAACAAGGTTTTACCTGTGCCAGGTGGACCATAGAGAATGACCCCCTAGGAGGCTTTATACCCATCTCTTCATAATATTCAGGATGGGTGAGAGGAAGCTCCACAGATTCCTTAATTTCCTGAATTTGGTTGTCCAACCCCCCAATATCCGCATAGGTCTCCTGGGGGGGGCTTTTCCACCTTCATCACTGTGACCAGGGGATCCGTGTCATCCATCAGCACCCCTATCACAGCATGCACCTTGTGATTGAGCAGGACCGAGCAGCCAGGTTCCAGCAGATCCTTGTCTACAAATGAAAGAATGCTGACGTAGTGTTCTGAGCCCACAGATGTAGACACGATGGCATGATTGTCATCAATGATCTCTTCCAAGGTTCCTACTGACATCGGGGTCCCCCTCAGATCATCCACTTTTGATCTTTCCTCCTCTTGCTTTTCTTCTAATGGTTTCATTTGTTCCTGATTTCTAATGAATTCTTCCTCCATGAGAAGATAGTCTTTAATTCTCTCTAACTTCAGTAATTTTAACCGGCACTGAGTGTGAGGTGTCACCAGTGGCAGTTTGGCTAACAAGGTTTTACCTGTGCCAGGTGGACCATAGAGAAGCAAACCAAACCTCAGCCACTTTCTTGAGAGTGGTTGGCTCTGAACTTACTCAGAAGTACCTAGGTGACGGGCCCAAACTCGTACGGGAATTGTTTCGAGTTGCCGAAGAACATGCACCGTCCATCGTGTTTATTGATGAAATTGACGCCATTGGGACAAAAAGATATGACTCCAATTCTGGTGGGGAGAGAGAAATTCAGCGAACAATGTTGGAACTGCTGAACCAGTTGGATGGATTTGATTCTAGGGGAGATATGAAAGTTATCATGGCCACAAACCGAAGAGAAACTTTGGATCCAGCACTTATCAGGCCAAGCCGCATTGACAGGAAGATTGAGTTCCCCCTGCCTGATGAAAAGACGAAGAAGCGCATCTTTCAGATTCACACAAGCAGGATGACGCTGGCTGATGATGTAACCCTGGACGACTTGATCATGGCTAAAGATGACCTCTCTGGTGCTGACATCAAGGCAATCTGTACAGAAGCTGGTCTGATGGCCTTAAGAGAACGTAGAATGAAAGTAACAAATGAAGACTTCAAAAAATCTAAAGAAAGTGTTCTTTATAAGAAACAGGAAGGCACCCCTGAGGGGCTGTATCTCTAGTGAACCACAGCTGCCCTCAGGAAAATGGTTGGGAAATTTCTCAATCCCTGAAAGGGATGAGGTTGGGGGAGTTGCTCAGAGGAATCCCTGGTCCCATTGATTTTTATTAGCAAAGCATCCTGTGTCTTTTGGAGTACGATGTATAAGTGCCCATTGGGTGGTCTGTCTGTTGGTCACTGTGCAGCAGTCTGCTTCCCAATAAAGCGTGCTCTTTCACAAACAAACAAAAATAATAATAATAATAATAGATTTCAACCTTAAATTCAAATGTCCTCAAGTCAGCTCCATAGTTTCAACCTTGGATAGAATTTTACTAGTGTAAGGAGTCAGGGAACCAAATCTTTGAGGTAGTTTGGGACTAGTGGACAGTCATTTGACAAGACTATGATTAAGCTTCAGTGAATCTTGCAACACTCCAGGTGAACAAACTTCAGGAGACTGTCATTACAAGCACTACAGTGACTGGCCTAAGGCCTTTCTTTGGTGATGATTGAAAACTAACTGTAAGACTCTCAAAGGAGGGAGAGCCAAGAGCCTGCAACTGACAGATGGTTAACTTAGACTGCAATCCAGAGCATATTTTTCATTTAGATCTGAAAAACTTAAATATTCATTAAAAGTGAGTTAATATTGAACATTTTCATCTGAAGAAAAACAAATCAGATTAATAATAATCCCCAAATCAAATTATGGAGCTTATTATTTATGCAGAGCAGCAATTTGTTGACTACATCTATTAATATAAGGAATGAATTATTAATTAATAATTTTTAGCAAGCATTTATTGAGTATCTAGATTATATATTGCTCTGTTAGAATGAATGTAATCAAGAAAGCATTATCTTTGGGTTTGTACCCAGAAGAGGGATTGTTCTATTTTTGTGTGTGGTATAAGATAGGGTTCCAATTTTATTCTATCGCATATAGAAATTCACTTTTCCCAGCACCATTTATTGGACAGACTATTCCTTCCTCAGTTGTCCTCTTGGTATCCCAGTCAAAAATTAGTTGACCATATATATGCTTGGGTTTGTTTCTGAGCTCTCCATTCTATTCCACCTGTGGAGAAGAATAGAAAGTTCAGGTTTTTTTTTTTTTTTTATTACTATAGCTTTGTAATATAATTTCAAATCAAGAAGTATGATGCCTCTAACTTTGTCTTTCTCAGAATTGCTTTGGCTATTTGGGAATCTTTTATGGTTTCATATGAATTTAGGATGTTTCTTCTATTTCCATGAAGAATGCCATTGAAATTTTGGTAGGAATTGCACTGAATCTATGTATCACTCTTTACAGTATTAACATTTTGACAACACTAATTATCCCAATATATAAACATGGAATATCTTTTTATTTATTTGGGTCTTCTTCAATTTATCTAATCAATGTTTTACAGGTTTCAGTGTGTAAGTCTTTCACCTCCTCGGTTAAGTTTACTCCGAAGTATTTTTATTATTTGATGCTACCATAAATGGGATTGTTTTCTTGATTTTTTTTTTCAGATAAGTCATTATTTCTATACAGAAGTTTATGGAAAGAGCAATCCCTTTTCTGGGTACATACCCAAAGGAAATGAAATCACCAGTTCATAATGATAGCAGTACTCTCATGTTATTTCAGCATTATTCACGATAGACAGGATATGGAAACAACTGAAGTGTCCAGTAATAGACAAGGGGATAAAGAAACTGAGATGGAGATACATGATGATATATTATTCAGCCTTAAAATAAAAGTAGATCCTTCCATTTGCACAACATGGATGTAACTAGATGGCATTATGCTAAATGAATAAGCCAGACACAGAAAGAATAATACTGAATGATGTCACAATATATGTGGAATCCAAAAAAAAAAAAAAAAGTCCAATACAGAGATAGAAAATAAAACAGTAGTTACCAAGGGTAGGACAAGGAAAGGAAATGGGGAGATTTAGGTCAAAGGATACAAAGTAGCAGATAGATAAGATGAACAAAACTACATGAGAAATATATTTTAAAATATTATATTGTTTTGGGATTTTTGCTTAACAAAGTGGATATTTGATGTTCTTGCCACAAAATAACTGTGAGACAATGGATATGTTAATTTGCTTGACTACAGTAACCATTTCACTCTCTACATGTATATTAAACATCATGTTGTACACCTTAAAATATATACAATAAAATTAAAAGCTGAAGAAAAAACACATTATCTATTCATTCAGTTATTTCTACAAATATTCCTATGATCTCTATAATATTTAAAATCCTATGGTAGATAAAACATGAATCTTAAGTAAATAACAATAATAACAATAGCTTATAATTATAAAGTATCCTACCACAATTAGAGCATCATAAACTTATATAAATTAGCTCATTAATCTTTCCAGCAACCCCATGAGATTGGTAATATTATCATCCCCATATTGCAGATGAGAAAATTGAGGCATAGGCTGTTAGGAGCCATGCCCAGGGTCTGGATCCCAGATCTATTATTTGGGATAAACTCTGAGTTTTAAGTTCCAGCGTTTTAACTATTACAATCCAATATAATGGTTGAATTATTAAAACATAAATTTGCCATTTTTTATCAAAATGGATGAATATCATCAATTAGATATAATTCAACGATATAGGTTTACATGCATAAAATAACAGATTAATTCTCCTAACAGGGCTATAAGAATTTAGAGGTAGTAGAAACCATTCAAACAGTTTGGTATTATCAAAGAACACTTAATGGAGTAGGTGGAAACTGATCTCAGTTTTAAAGGATAGGATGTGAATAAAAGAAAAACCAGGAAGGGTTTTCTAGGTGACAGGATGACTTATACCAAGCCAGGGAGGTAAGAATGCATGCGTGTCTTCTGTAAGTAATGACATTAATTTGATTTCTGCTATGGAGTCTTGATACTTATCTCCTGCCTAATTTCCTGACTCCAGGTACCCCCACAGTGCCACTACCAACTAATTTGCCCTAAACAGGGGCACATGGGTTTACTTGTGCCCCCCCCTCCAAAATGTGTATGTTGAAGCCCTAACCCCTAGTACCTCAGAATATGGCCTTATTTTAAAATAGGATCATTGCAAATACAATTAGATAAGATGAGGTCAGTAAGATGGTCCTAATCCAACATAATCAATTGCCTTATAAAAAGGAAAAATTTGGACACAGAGACATATACCCAGGAAGAACACATGTGAAGGTGAGGGCATGGATTGAATAAGCAGCACAGAGGTACTTCTACAAGCCAAGGAATACCAAAGATAAGGGAATGTCAAAGAATACCAAGGAATGCCAAATCACTAGAAGCTAGGCAAGAAGCATGAAACAAATTTTCTCTCACAACCTTCAGAAAAAAACCCAACCTTTGACCTGAGACACCTTGATCTGAGAACACCTACTTCCCAGAACTGTGAGATAATACATTTTTGTTAAGTCACCCAGTGTATTAGTCAGGGTTTTTCAGAGAAACCAATCACATAAATGAAACTATCTAGAGATATACTATGAGGCATTGATTCATGTGATTATGGAGGCTGAGAAGCCCCATGATCTGCTCTCTGCATGCAGGAAACCCAGGAAAGGTAGTGGCTTAGCTCTAGCCTGCACCCACAGGCCTCAGAAGCAGGACCATCAATGTCAGAGGGCAAGATAAGATGGACGCTGCAGTTCAAGTGGAGGGTGAATTTGCCATTTCTCTACCCTTTGGTTCCAAGTCCTCAGCAGATTGCAAGATGTCCACTCATATTGCTGAGGGCAATCTTTACTCAGCTTACCAATTCAAATGCTAATCTTTTTTCAGAAATACCCTCACAGATACACCCAGGAATAATATTTTACCCACTACTTGGGCATCTCTTAGCCCAATCAAGATGACACATACAATTCACCATCACATTTGGTTTGTGATACTTTATTATGGAAGCCCTAAGCAAACTAATATGAAGGAGAAACCCAAAAAGCCTGCTTGAGTATTTTCATTCTTTCTCCCTTTCTCCACAGGAACCCTGGGAAGATGTAGAGATTCAGAGAAATTTTTCTGGCCTCCAAATTCTGAGCCTCGATCAGCACCTCAGTCCTTCTCTCAATATTTTATCATAATAAAAACTTGGCCATTAATCCAAACACTATTTTTTAGACATCCTGATTTTTGCATCTTCCAAGTGACACATTTTTGTAGTAAAGAATCAACTGGGATCTATGATCACACTAGATCTATGTCTTCAGTCATTTCTTTCTGTGTGTTAGCATTTTTATCTCCCAATTTAAGAATTGTTTATAGACCATACAAATATGTGAGACATTATTTTATATAAAATAAAATTATGTTTTATATAATATTTTATATAAATAATTATAACCTATAAAATATAGATATAGATATACCCACTTCTAAATATAACCACTTTGGATCTTTTAGAAAGAATATACAATTTCTTGAGACAATTCCAAGAAAATGAAAATAGCTAATGTTATTTATGCTTGTAAAAGATACTTTTTAAAGCAGATTTACATGTGTTACCTCATTTAATCCTCACCACAAACTATGAAGTAGTTTCTATAAATTATAGTGAAGACAGTAAGGCACAGAGATCAAAGTCATACAGTTACTTTGTGTTATAATCAATAAAAAAAAGTAAACATTTATGAGTAACTACTGCATATGTAGAACTGTATCACCTGGTTTGATTAGTTATCTTCCTTAATTTTACTTAATCTTTGGTAGCATTGACCAAAACTGTGTGACTAACATGTTATTATATCTAACATGTTATTGCATCTTTTTTTCCCCAGATAATACAGCTAAGGCATAGAGAATTATTTTGCAATTTGTCCAGTTCACATTGCTAGTAATTTGGGGGATAATATTTTAGGCCTGTGTTTGGAACGTATTTTCTCTTCCAAGTTAATTATATTAGTCAGTCTCACACATCTTCATAAGTCTTTTTTTTTTTTTTTTTAACCTCAATCTTCCTACTGGTGTTCCCTAACCACTCCTGTAAACAGAGCCACACCCAGCTCTTTGGATCCAGGGTAATCTCAACAAAGGGCAAACGTAAGAACCACTTTATCCACAGCCAAGTAGCCGGTCTTCAAAATTGACATACTGCTTTTCTTACTGCTTTTCTTCTCTGGTCTTTTATTCTGGTTTCAGAAACCAAGCTCATTTTTTCTTTCTTTGTAATCAGATGTCCACGTTAAGTCACATAATGAGTAATTAGACCCCTAATTTGATATCCTCACTCCAGTATGTTGCTTGCTGGCAGAAAATTTCCTCCACAGATCAATTTTTTATATTAATTTTTATTGGTGCTAGTTAAATTCTTCTATTTTGAACTGTTAGAGGCACAAACAAAGGTTTCTGAAATTTCTTGAGTCTTCTGTTGATTACACCATAAAAGAGACACACTGCATGTTTTGTTTGTCCTCTTGTTTTCATGACTGGTGCTAGGAAAATCCCCACTGTTGAAGAAATTTGATCCCAGAAAGAAACATAATAATCAGCTCAGACACCAGAATGAGGAGAAAGAGATGGAGGACACAAGTAGAGACTGGAAGCATGATGCCACTTTTTTTTTACATTATCTACTGCTGTAAAATGTAGTGTATTAATATAAATTTGAAGATAATAAGGCCAACAGATCAGGAAATGGCTGCCGTTGAAAACACAGTTTATTACTCACAGTTCCCAAGAGGAGGTGGCACACCATGCCACAGGAGGCCACAGGGAAGCACCAGGGTTGACCAGGAGGCAGAGGGAGAGGGAAGAACTGTGGACAAGACCCTTTATGGCAATTTTCATGAAAAATAAGGAGTGAGACACAGTAGGCAGGCTTAGGATTGGCTAATTTGAATTCCAGTGGGTTCTAGGACATAGGAACTGACCTTAGTTATTTGGTACCTGGCCCTGGAGTAATTAAGGCAGATGAATAGTGGCTCAGAGTGTGAGAAACCTATAAAGGTAGTTGGGCTGTAGGTTGGCTGGTTTGTATTTGATAAGTGCACTCACAGGCTAGTTGTTTACAATCTCTGTGAATTGGCTAGCCCTGGGAGAAGCAGTTCTTCTAAGGCCCCAGATGTCAAAGCATCTAATAAAGAAAATAAAAGACATAGTTAAGACACCAACACATGACCACTCAGTTGTGGCATAGTAATGTTTTTTTAATTGTAATGTTTAAAAAATATTTTTATTTTAATTTTTGACTTTTAGGTTCAGAGTTACATGTGCAAATTTGTTACATGGGCAAATTGTGTGTCGCTAGGGTTTGGTGTACAAACGATTTTGTCACCCAGATAGTGAGGATGGTACCCAATAGTTAGTTTTTGATCTTTTAAAACTATAATTTATACATGTTTTTTAGCTGGAGTCTCACTCTGTCACCCAGGTTGGAGTGTAGTGGCTTCTAGCCTCAAACTCCTATAGCTTTTATTTTGATATTTGCTAATATTTTCAAAGAAAAAATAACTTTTTATGAACAAAGAAGCATGTAAGAATTACCAGATAGATCTAGATATTACTTTAACAACATTAAAAAAATCACAATATAAGTAATAATTATTAATTTAATCTATTCATCATATGCAGCATCATTACAATGTTTGGATGGTATGCAAATTTTGTGGTACATTTTTAAAGATATATGAAATTGTTGGTTATTTTGCTGCATAATTACCATGAATAGTAAGCATTTGGTGTAAGGGCTTGAGAGCTGAATTGCATTAAGTGAGACTTTCTGAGATTAGTGTGTGGGCAATGAAAGAGAAGAATGGTCTCAATCCTGGAGAGCAGGCTATCACGGCAAATCTGTCCTCACCCTACCCCAACCTGCCTCCTAACCCCAGCCCTCTTCCCTGCTCTCAGGGAAGTTTTTTCTGACAATGCTGTTGCCCCCACCATTGCTGCCCAGATGCTATCAAGAAACATTAATGCAAAAGAAGGTGAAAGCTCTATGTGTCTCGGGAGAAAAGGTCTTGTTCTGTGATCTG
Organism: Piliocolobus tephrosceles; assembly: GCF_002776525.5. Taxonomy (NCBI): domain Eukaryota; kingdom Metazoa; phylum Chordata; class Mammalia; order Primates; family Cercopithecidae; genus Piliocolobus; species Piliocolobus tephrosceles. The sequence continues at coordinate 234,602 of NW_022302087.1, read as the reverse complement.
GGCTGGCATTATACTATGATTAAGTACATCTTTTCAGGACCACAGTCCACATTACTCTTTACAGTTTTCTCTTTTAGGAACTCCGAGCTGACTCATCAAGGGAACAAATGTCAGAAGCTATTGCTAGCTAGTGTTCCCCAACACATGCGCCTTTCCTATGTCCTGTAAAAAGGTTTATGTACATTGACCCTCAGCTACAATTCTATGTGCTCTCTCTCTTTCCCAGGTTAGACCTAATCAAACATTCCCCCTCAATTTAACATTTTTCTCACCTAGAATTTTAGGAATCCTCATGCAGATAGAAAACCTCATGAGAAGATACAACCTTCCAGAACCTTACTTCTAGAAGTGGCTATGCTTCTCACATTCTCCTGAAGCCTAGAAAATATTATATACTGCTTGGAACCACAAATTACACTTCAAAAAGATATATTTCAAATTATACAAATATAATATACAATATAATACAAATTATACAAATGTACATATATATCAATGAGTTCCAGACTTAGAGCTAGACAGCTGAATTTAATTCTAATACAGAAGAGATTAATTGGCTAATCAGTTGTCTCCTGTTGCTGTCTTTTCCTCATCTGTAAAATGAAGAGAGACAATAACCTCCCATTGTGATAATCAAGTGAGATAAAGTGTAGTTATTACCTGCACTATAAAAGCTGGCGAGAAAACGCCCCAAGGAAACCACTCCAGGGTTCTGCTTTGCCCAAAGCTTTTCTTAAAGACTTGTGGCCAAAGTCTTAAAAGGGCAAGGGTTTGAATGTTGGTTTTCAATAGAATTGAACAAGTTAGGGGACAAGGCCAACATTCACAATCACTTATGGGTAGAGGCAACCCTGAAGAAAGAGATGACGTGTTGATAGTTTTAATAAGAAAGAGTAAGAAGGCTGTATTTCTAGGGCTGCTGAGAAGAAAGGAAAGAGAAGAACAGGGAACTGGCTAGGCAGAAGTCACAACCAAGAGCTGCATTTGCCCAACAATGATATACAGGTAAGGTCCAGTTTTTGTTTTTTGTTTTGTTTTGTTTTGAGATGGAGTCTCGCTCTGTCACCCAGGCTGGAGTGCAGTGGCGGCGTCTTGGCTCACTGCAAGCTCCACCTCCCGGGTTTACACTATTCTCTTGCCTCAGTCTCCCGAGTAGCTGGGACTACAGGCGCCCGCCACCTCGCCTGGCTAGTTTTTTGTATTTTTTTAGTAGAGATGGGGTTTCACTGTATTAGCCAGGATGTTCTCGATCTCCTGACCTCATGATCCACATGCCTCAGCCTCCCAAAGTGCTGGGATTACAGTAAGGTCTAGTTTTTACATTAAAATATTTTCAACAAGGGGTTGTATTCACATTAGGGATTTTGCTTTTTGCTTACCTCATCTACCCAGGTAAACTTTTAAATTACTATGGTAAGCATTGTTTCCTCATAAGTTAAAATAAGCAATTCTCTTATAAATATTTAAAAGAAATAACCATATTATGCCTTAATATAGCAGTACACATACCAAAGAAAATTTCTACAATCAAAAAATAGAAAAAATATATTTAAATATGCCCCAAATCCTCCAGAACTACGTAAGTGCTACAATAGCTTTAAATACATTCCATTAATTTCTGGGACAATAATCCTATCACAAAAACACAAACTGTATTCTCTAAAACAGAGATATCACTCAATCAGAGAAATAACTTACTTCAAAAAAAAAAAAAAAGGAGATCACTGAAATGGAAAGCTGATACATGCACATATTTACATACACATGTATATGAACTATATAAACAAATACATAGAAATGTTACATAAAATCTAAAATTTGAAGTATGAAAATTTCTTTGTAATTCCATATTATTTTAATGCAATTATCAAGAAGAGTTGTTCCTTTTAAAGCATCACTTTGATAGATACTAGAACAATATCACTGAGGAAAGGCAACAGTAACTATTCTTAAGGCAATTTATAGGCTATATTCTTTGATTCACTGAATATATGGTCTTGTTAATATGGTGAGAAATTAGATAAATGTGTATTCCCCAGAAAGTGGACAGTTGTCTGAAGCCAATTGCTAGTCAACTGTATAATTGTTGTAAACATTTCTTATACATTAGTCATTTTCCCACACTATAAAATTAGTTGAGACTTAAATTTTCAGGTTTTAGTCCCCTGATTGGAAATTTATTTACCAAAACCAAGCCCCCAGAGCACTGTATACTATCATATAATTAAATGCCTGCATATGCTTTGAAGATAAAGCAATTATTATAAATTATTTGAAGGAATTATTTTAGGAATAAATTCAACAAGTACATTAAGTAGATATATTGGTATTAAAGGTGGAAGTATGCCTCTTTACACCCTGTAATATCAGCCGTAATGAGCACCACTAGTTTTGAACACTGTTAGTCTTTAGTTGGCCTGTCTCCATTCTGGAAAAGGCCATCAATAAGAGCTGATAACATCTATAAATGCAAAGATATTCAGGGTTTCTGCTGGTTCTTTAATTGTCTGTAACTGTTCTCTCTCTTCTTCTTCCTTAGAATGTTAAATGAGATCAAATAGGCTGGAGTGCCCAGAAAGAATAGGCACCTGCCAATGAAGAATTCTTAAAGCTGTTGAGTGAAAATATTCACTATCAATATCATTAGTGCTTTTATTCAGTTATCCATTAATATATCTATTCAGTTACCCGATATTTTCTGAACAATTGTTATAGGTGCAAATTATGGAGACAAAAAACATGCCCAGATTTTTACCTCAATCAACTGATGCTCTAATAGTCACATAAGTTAGAAATACTATCAAATCACTGAAGAACTGGGATATTTTCTATAAGATTCACCAAGACAGGAAAAAATGATAACAAAATCTTAAAATAATACTGTAATACTTAATTATTTTTCATGGTATACAATCTTATGATCTCTGGGTGTTGCTTGAAAACCATCCACATGAATAATTGCAATTATTGATGTGGATCAGGATCAATGCTGAGCCTCTTTGCTTGATAGAAATTAAGAGAACAATGATTGTTGGGCTAGCCTCAATTTCCATTCTATCCCCACCCCTCAAATGGCTGAACACAAACGAGTTTTTTATATTAAATAGAAGAAGTACCCTCTACCCCTGTCCCGGCAATCTTGTTTTCAGTCTTTGGAGATCACATTTCAAAAGCAAAATTTATACTTTTCAATATAAGTCGGAAAAAGGAATTTGTTTCCTGAAGAAATAATTCTATAAATTTGGACGTCACCTATAAAGGGATAATATCCGAATTAGTTTTTCAGTATCCAATAGATAAGAGAGCTGGTGAAATATGGACTATTTACAAATTCATCTCTAAATTATTGAGTGCATACTATACCAGATTTTAAAATCAGTGCCAAATGAACATAACAACTATAATATTGTATAACTTTCTTTTTTTTTTTTTTTTTTTTTTTTTTTTTTT
>NW_022302087.1:210037-231052 GCF_002776525.5 Piliocolobus tephrosceles | reverse complement strand
GCCAGGATGGTCTCGATCTCCTGACCTCATGATCCGCCCGTCTCGGCCTCCCAAAGTGCTGGGATTACAGGCTTGAGCCACCGCGCCCGGCCAACTTTCTTTCTTAAAAATTTAAAATTCTGAACCAAACTCTTCAGTTTATTGATGCAGTATACCTGATTAGAGACATGAGCTCTTGCTGTAGAAAAATGTTTTTAGGGAGATGAAAGTAGTTGGTTTCTACAAATTGTGTTCTGGCTTCCTAAAGGTAATATTACCTATTTTTCTTTATACAGATGCTATATGCCAGCTGAAAAATAAAAGATAAAAGAATCAGAGATGGAGTACGGAATCTGGATTTGGAAATGTGTAAGGGACAATGATTGTCTGGGGAACAATGGGAAAGAATGATGCAGGAAAGGGAGAATATGTGTTAGCTTAGAAGTTTCATTTCCATTTGGAGAAAGAAAGAAAATTGGATACTTCTTGAGTTTCAGTGATGAGTCAGGTCATTTCATAATCTTGCTTAATGTTCATGGCAACTGTGTGAGAGAGTATTTTTTTCCTATTTTACAGATTAAAAAAATGAACTTAAATAAAATATCCAAGATCCTATAGTGGCCAAGCTAGGAATGGAATTGACTCTGTATGATTCCAGAGCCTGTCTTCATTCTCTTCTGGATAGAACAGGGATCAGAGAAGAATAGATTATTTGGGAAATAATGATGTATGCTGACATCAGAGGACTCAAACTATAAAAACGTAATTTATGTTTCAATGCCTTAGTGATGTTTTATTCAAAATGCCAAATAATTATATTATTTTTTGCAATAATCTTAATGTTCTAGCATGGGAACTTTCTCAGTGTAACCAGTGCTAGACCACCAAGGGAATTAGGAATTTTTGTTTCAGTTCAGGTTTTTACTGATAAACTTTCCAAAGACTATTAAAATAGCTCCTTTCTTTAAATGTAAAATGCTTTTCACACTGTGTGAAAATTATAAGATATTAATGAGTTCATGCATGTGATGTCCTTTGAGTTCCCTGAAAGAAGGGACTTTTTAGAAAAGTGATGCTGTCCTCTTTTGTTCTTTTTTATTTGGTATCTTGCCTAAGTTGACTGAATGTTTGTGGCTTGTTGATTCTGTTAGTCACAAGAAAAAAAATGAAGCCATGCTTCAATGGCCAAATTAGAATAGAAGTCAGTTAATGATTTAACTTCTACCTCCAGACTTTCAGGAATAAAGATTTCATCTATACTTTGATTGCCATTGCTTTAGTGTGTGTAGATTGGTACTTCACCATGATGTTAGATTTACTTAATAAGAATTCAGAAGTTATTTGTAAGAGCATGTGATGTGAGCATCAGCGAGATTGTGACAGAACCTGAGAGCTACCTTTCAAAAATCCAGAAGGTAAAGAAGGAATGGAGAGGGTATAAAAGTAGCTGTTAATAGACCCAGCAATATTCCAAGTAAGCATATTTAACTTCATAAAGCACTGAAGATGTCATCAGTTTGGTGACCTGGAAGACAAGCTCACATGAAGAAATATCTTTTTGACAGGAGAATGGTTTGTATGTAAATGGACTTTAAATGTACCAGAGATTGTTTGTATTTGGTATTACATTACTTGAAAAACTAATCACACAGTTTGTAATTAACAGGCAACACTCTCTTTGGAGGAAATAATTTAAACTCAATATCTGGAGTTGCTAATTTTCATTTTCTCAACTCTTCTCAACCTCCCTTGATCCTAGTCTTCTTTGTACTTTCTCACCAGTCACCTTCTTCTCGCTTTCTATTGGTTTCTTTCCAGGAACATTTAAACATAATCAATAGGTCATTTGTCTAAAACAAATAAACAAAACCCTCTCAACCCCATAACCTTCTCCAGAGATTGTCCAATCTAATTATTTGAATTATTTTTGTGTTTTATACATAATACTCAATATGTATTTGTCCAATCAAATAATGTTTGCTAGAACATAATGCAGTCTTTTGTAAGTTTTATCACTTACATCATGATTCTATTTATATGTACCAAGGTTGTTTTAATTCATAAATGACACCTAAATCTATACTCCCAGGCTATTGTCTGGATTTACAATCCAATTACATATATTTTCAGCTATCTATTGGACTTTTTCACCCATGTGTCTCACAGCACTTCACACTCAGCTTGTCCAGAACTAACTCATCAGGTCTCCTTCCATATGCGTGTGTGTGTGTGTATATAGTCTTCCCTATCTCAATGAAAGACAGCAAAGCAGTTTCATCCACTTCATTTTCCAAGCCATTTATCTAGGAGCTATCTTTAATCTCTTCCAGCTCCTCGTCTCCAATATTTTTGTTAACTACTGCATATTCCCAGTTTTATCCCCTTAATACTTCTTAGATCTCATTTCCCTCCATCTCACTGTACTCTAAGCCATGCCATCATTATCTCCCTAGATTATTGGAACTGCCTCCTAATGCTTCCATCTATTCTGCATACTTGATCTAGAATAATCTTCCTAAACATAAATATGGTATTAACACTATCCTGCCAAAATCTTTGCCCATTGACCTAATAATGAATGAACAATCCTTTAACACAGCTTGTGAGTCCCCACCTGCATCATTTATCCCTACTAGACCAACCCAGTCTATAGTGACACTGAAATATTTTTCTATTCCTTGAACCTGCCATATTCTTGTGTTAGATCTTCAAGCATGCACTTCTCCCTCTCTGGAGCACACTTTCCCCATTCTATTGTCCTCCAACCTGAGAGGGGAAAAGTAAAGTCTCAGCTTCTATCAAGAGACCACCTCTAGTTTGTCTGGATAAGATTAGGTTCTTGTCTATGTCTTTTTTCTAAGTTATTATTGATTGTATTTTAATTATTTTATAGTTGTCTTTTTCAATAGAATCCATAATTATTATGAAAAGAAATCATGTCTCTTCTTGATCTCACACTATCTTCAGCTTCTAGTACAGTGCTTTGCAAGTAGTGGATGCTTAATAAAGTTTTTATATAAGTAAGTTTACCTGAAATAAAACGTAGTATCATTTAAGCATACAAGTTTTGATAGTTGATTGCATCCTTTCCTTAGACAGAACAGATTCAGAGTCCTCTGAATTGTTCATTCCCACCAGGCCATGTTTTAAAACCAAAGGGGATAATATTAATGAATTATAGGTCAACAGAGTCAATGAGATTCTTACAGGCAGACTAGGAAATGCGGTCACCCTCCTTTAGAATTTAGGTAGATAAGTAAAGTACATGTACCTCTCCTTTTTCTGGGGAAAAGGAAGGAGTTCTATTGATCTAGAGATGGCAGAAACTATGCAACTCCAGATAGTTACTTGTATGTAGGAATATAGACCCAATCTTATCAAATCTTCTGATTTGTCAAGAAAAAATAGGAAATTCCATCTGAATTATATTTTATCTGAAATATCTTAATGTTTTAATGTTAGTAATGCAGTGAATTTATTTTTTTTTTAGAAAAACAAAGAAGTTCTACGTATGGGCAGGAGATAAAAATGAATAATAATCTGCATAGGCCAGACACACAGATATCACTATTAGCCACTTCGTAAGAGCAGGGTACTCCAGGCATTATACCTTTAGTTTCTGATTCATGGTGGAGGTTTGGAAAGTCCTAAGCAAGGGGTCTATTCAGCCAGGATATTAGGAAGACATTCAAGAGGCCTGAAAGCATCATAATATTCTAAACCCAGCATAGCCACACCTAAATATTCGTCCTGGTATAGCTATAAGGAATACTTCATGAAGCTCTCCAAAGGAACATTGTTAACTTCTGAAATCGTGTGATAATTTTTCTTTCCCTACTCACTCACTACACGATCATTTCCTAATTGTTGTCTGTGTTAGACTTGCCCCTATATTAGGTAACAAAGATTCAGAATTTTATTCACTCTGGTGCCACTACAAAGTTTTACTAGTCAATTGAGAAACAGATACCATTAACTGTCAATTCCAAAATCATCAGTTTGGTGACTGCAACTTGGGTCAGAAAGATTTAGCACTGCTTCTCCTTCCACATCCACAACTTCTAGCTCACAGTTTGCCCCTTAGAAGTATCTAACATTCATAGTTTAGCCTGTAAGCTGTTGCTTAGTCTAGTAATGATACATACAGAATGGTTTTATGGTCAAGCACTGAGTCATTCCCCAAGCTGCTTGTTTTAGTTATATTCTCCAAATGTATACAATATAGATTTATAAAAGTGATTATGCTGAGGTTATAATTTCAAAATGAGCCACAAAGTACATTTGAGGTACTCATCTGGTCTTTTCATTTTACAGTGAGGAAATACCTACAGGCGGTTGAGCAAATTCCTGAAGATCATACAAATTGTAAGATGATGACTTCAAAGTTCTTTGAATGCTATCAGGATTTGTGAGTAACAGAGGCTTCAGCCTATGGATGGGGATGGAGGCTACACAATTTGAGGTAGGGAAGGGTGGGAGTTTGGGAACCAAAAGTAGTTACTAGCCTGTTACCAAAGATAGATTTTGTTTGCAAAGAGGCAAAGTAAACTGCCAGTGACCTCACCACAAGGCAGGGGTAAACTTCCTGCTAAGGCATTAAGACCTTCTCAGCCATCTGGGGAACAAAGTGGCATTCACAAGGAAATGCCTCTGACCGCAGACCTACTGGGTACTGGAGGTTTTTCATTCTTAAGTTTGTTCTTTCATTCCTATCAACTTGCAAATTTTCTACTATCGTCACTCACCTCCTCTCAAACCCTCATTTCTATTCAGCTTAGATCTCCTCTTTTCCTTTTGTTTTCTCCTCGATTATTTTTATCTCATTTTATGCCATCATGCCACATTTCAAAGAATTGTTCTTATTTTCTTAAAGCTTTCCATGTAAGATCCATTTATCTCCTCACTCCTACTGAAACCTGGATTTCCTGTGGCAAAACCACTTCCCTCACAAAATTCCAAGTACACTCTTTTTATTCTCCATCCTGCCTCCTATTTCTTTGGTCACTGAGTCATCCAAAGCCTAGGTCACCCATGACTTATCCTGGAATCCTATCTTCTCTGTCAGCAAGATTCTGTTTCAAAAAAAGGAGCCATTGCCCGCTCTTCATGTCTAGTAACAATGTCTTAGTTCATACACTTAGAGTTTCCAACTCAGAACATTGTGATTGACTTTTGAATGATTTTTCCACCTCCTTCTTCCCTTTCAGCTCATTCTTCTAGCCACCAGAGCTTTTTGTCTAAACCAAAACACTGATAATGTCATTACAGCACATGTGTCATCACTTCCAAGATAAAGTCAAAATGCCTTGGCAGTAAAAATGCTTTGACCTAGTGAATTACATGCTTTCTTATGTTTTGATCTAGTGATTTAGTTTATAAGAACTTCTTTTAAAGAAATAATCAGATATAGAGAAATGTTTATTTTAACAATATTCTCTGTAATGCTATTTAGAAGAACCAAACAAAGAAGAAACTCAAATGTTCCTAAATAGAAAAGTCATTTTAAATTTTAAAATATCTGTAAAGCAAATTATAATGTAACCATCCAAAATTATGTTTATAAAAAGTTCTGTTGCCAGCCAATATGGATAAGCCTACTATAGCTTAATTCCCTAACTGATTACAACTAAAACCTGTAGACAAAATACAGAAATTATCTGAAGAGGATAAAAAAGCAGGCAGGTTGGAGAGAGAAAGTCAAAACTGAAAAAGGAAACTCAGATGAGTGTAATATTCTTGGGGTTTTTTTTTTCATCTTTTCTTTTCTTTCATGAACTAGGCCTGAGAATGAACTCCAATCACAGAAATCTGGGGGTAGCACAGACACCTAAGACTGCAAGACAAACCTAATCTTTTTGGTCAGAGTATTGGGCAAGACATCCCTTGCAAAACAGAAAATGTAGAGGAATCCAGTAGAAAAGAGAGCAGAAGAAGGAAATTTCCTAATTCTGTGTTTAAGTTAGCTAAACTCCTGAGCTCATCTCTGAGCTGTGAATGCATAGGAAAACCGCAAAGTAACACAGAAAAAACTTTAAGAATTGAGCCTCAATATAAAGCACCACCTCTTAGTTTCTGGCTAATCCCTGGTGACACATGATTGGCACAGGCTCAAAGCAATGTAGCAAAGGTTTAGAAACTAAACTGATATTAAAACCACTAATCAACTTTTGAAACCAAAAAGGTAAGAAAAATTTTAATAAGTCACTAAATATGTCAAATGCCTGCTAAAAACAGTAACTTTCTATATTTTGTTTGGAAGTTTGAGTTACAATCAGCTGAGGAGTTAAGCTATAGTGGGCTTATCCATTGTGGCTGGCAATGGAACATTTTATAAATTAACAACATTGTCAACAGGCTTTTAATAGAACCTACAGTGTCACAGATTAATATCAAAAATGTGTAGTGTATACTCCAAAAAATTCTATGTGCATGAATCCAGGAAACTATGATGAATTGTCCAGGAAAAATACAATAAACTAATGCTAACCACAAGGCAACCCAAATGTTGGAATTACACAGAATGACTTTATAGCAAAGAACATAACTATCCTTTAGTTGTAGGTGCATTCGTTAAAAGTAGACACACTAGAAATAAATGGAAATGTAGTGATTTTCAGCAGTCAATTAAAAAATCTAAAAATGAAAACGTCAGAACAAGAAAATATAATACATAAAAGTTTTAAAATTCACTGGTGAGTTTACTTGCTGAATCAAGAAAACAGGTGAAAGACACTGGGAACTTGGAGATAGCCCAACAGAAATTATCTGTTAATTAGTTTATTTGTTAGTTAAGAAACATAAGGGAAAAAGTTGAAAAAAACAACAGAACTCTAGGTGTCTGTGGGAAAAATATCAAAAGTCATAACATCCATGTCACTTGAGTCCTATAAGGAGAAACTCAGAAAACTTTTAAAAGGATAAACTCAAATTAAATTAGGATTAGACAGATCATGATCAAAGTGGTAAATACCAAACATTACATGAACTGAGCACAAATTCAAATGATTGAAGTTTCCTCATCAGAAAACATGAAAGCCAGAATACAGCAAAACAAATCTTTAAGATACTGAAAGAAAAAAAACTATCAACACAAAATTATATAGCCAATGAAAATATCTTTTAGATATGAATGCGAAATGAAGATCTTACCAGATGAAGGAAAGCTAAGAGAATTTGCTAATAGCAGATCTATACCAAATGAAATATTAAAGGAATTGCTTTAGGCTTAAGAGAAATAATATCACAGGGCATTCTGAACTTCAGAAATGAAGAAAGAACAACATAAATGATAAATATCTGGTTAAATAGATTATTTTATTTTATTCATTTTTTTTAAATTTAAAAAAGTGAAGGTGCACAATAGGTGTATATATTTGTGGGATATATGAGATATTTTGATATGGGCATACAATGTGTAATATCCTTTCTCAGTGTTACAAACAATCCAATTATATTATTTTAGTTATTTTGAAATATACAATAAATTATTGTTGATTGTAGTCACCCTGTTGTGCCATCAAATACTAGATCTTATTCATTCTAACCACATTTTTTGTACCTATTAACTATCTCTACCTCCCCCTTTCCACCATTACCCTTCCCAGCCTCTGGTAACCATCACTCTTCTCCCTATCTCCATGAGTTCAATCATTTTAATATTTAGCTCCCACAAGTAAATGAGAACATGTGAAGTTTCTCTTTCTGTACCTAGCTTATTTCACTTAAGGTAATGTCGTCCAGCTGAATAGTACTCCATTGTATATACATACCACATTTTCCTTATCTATTTGTCTATTGATGGACACAGGTTGATTCCAAATCTTGGCCATTGTGAATAGTGCTGCAATAAATATAAAGTGCAGATATCTCTTCGATATACTGATATCCTTTCTTTTGGATATATACCTAGCATGAGATTGCTGGATCATATGGTAGTTCTATTTTCAGTATTTTGAGGAACTTCTAAACTATTCTCCATAGTGACTGTGCTAATTTACATTCCAATCAACAATATATGAGGATTACCCTTTCTCCACATGCTCTTCAGCATTTGTTATAGCCTGTCTTTTGGATAAAAGCCATTTTAACTGGGATGATATAATATCTCATAGTTCTGATTAGCATTTCTCTGATGATCAGTGATTTGAGCACGTTTTTATATACCTGTGTGCCATACGTATGTCTTCTTTTGAGGAATGTCGATTCATCTTTTGCCCATATTTTTATTGGATTATTAGATTTTTTTCCTATTTTGTTGAGTTCCTTATATATCCTGGTTATTAATTCCTTGTCAGATGGATAGTTGGCAATATTTTCTCTATTCTGTGGGTCCCTCTTCACCTTGTTGATTGTTTCCTTGGATGTGTAGAAACTTTTTAACTTTATATGACCTTTCTTCGATATTCAAAAAATATATATAACTGTTGAAAGCAAAAATTATAAAAGTATTTTGTGAGACTTTGAAATATAATTAGATGCAATGCACATGACACCTAGAAAAAGTAGATAGTAAACAAACCTATATGGTTGTAAGACTTCTACATTTATACTTTAAGTGGTAAAATATTAACTCAAATAGACAGTGAAATGTTGAGTAAACATACTGTGATCCATAGAAAAACTACTGAAATAAATAGAAACTTTACCAAAAAGCCAATATGTTAATTAAAATGAAATACTAAAAACAGTTTAATCACCAAAAATGTCAAGAAAATTAAACCTGAAACAAGAAATAGAGGAGACAAAGAATATTAGTAATAAAAACATAATAAATTAATAATCAACTAAATCTAATCATATCAACAATTAAATTAAATGTAAATGATCTAAACACACTAATTAAGAGATAGATTTTCAGGTTTTTTGTTTTTTATTATTTATTTATTTATTTATTTATTTATTTATTTATTTATTTTTTGAGATGGAGTTTTGCTCTTGTTGCCTCCGCTGGAGTGCAATGGCGTGATCTTGGCTCACTGTAACCTCTGCCTCCCGGGTTCAAGCAATTCTCCTGCCTCAGCCTCCCAAGTAGCTGAGACTACAGGCATGTGCCCCCACGCCCAGTTAATTTTGTATTTTTAGTAGAGAGGGAGTTTCTCCATATTTGTCAGGCTGGTCTCAAACCCCTGACCACAGGTGATCCTCCCTACTTGGCCTCCAAAAGTGCTGGGATTACAAGCGTGAGCCACCACACTCAGCACTGTGCCCAATCCAGCCCAATTTTCAGGTTTTTAAAAAAGAATGCTCCTTTGGGAGGCCGAGGCGGGCGGATCACGAGGTCAGGAGATCAAGACCATCCTGGCTAACACAGTGAAACCCCGTCTCTACTAAAAATACAAAAAATTAGCCAGGCGTGGCTGGCACCTGTTGTCCCAGCTACTCTGGAGGCTGAGGCAGGAGAATGGTGTGAACTCGGGAGGCGGAGCTGGTAGTGAGCCGAGATCGCCCACTGCACTCCAGGCTGGGCGACAGAGCCAGACTCCGTCTCAAAAAAAAAAAGAAGGCTCAAGTGTATGTTATCTAGAAGTAACCCAATTTGAATATAAAATAACTGGTTAAAAATACAATAAGTAAAAAGATATACCATGCAAGCATTACTTAAGAAAGCTAGAGTGTCTATATTAAAATCAAACAAAATAGACTTTAGAACAAGAAATATTAGTATGGATGAAGAGGGATATTACATAATGATAAAGATGTCAACATACCAAGAAGAGATTACAATCAGAATTGTTTATGAACATAATACCAGGGCTTTAAAATAGCTGGAGCAAAACCAGAAAGAAATCTGAGAAATACACAAAACAGCAATTATAATACTTAGATATTTCAAAACTCTTCTCCCCAAAATTGATAGAACAGATAGACAGAAAATAAACTAATATATGGAATATCTGACCAACACTATAACCTTCTGTCCTAACTGACATTAAGAAAACACTCTACCAAACAAGAGAACAATATTTATTTCCAGTGCACATGAAGCATTAACTAAAATCGACCATATTCTAGGCCACAGAACAAACCATAGCAAATATGAAAAATCAAACCAAAATCATACAATAAATATTCTCAGTACATAAATAAATTCAACTAGAATTCAGTTACATAAAGATATCCGAAAATTTCCACAAATATTTCAGAATGAAATATTTTCTTCTAAAAAAACCTATGGATCAAAAAGGAAGTGATAAAATATAAGAAAATATTTAGAGTTGAATAACAATGAAATTAATGCAGCTAATGCAATGTTTAAAGGGAAATTTATTAGCACTGAGTGATTATTTTAGAAAAGAAGAAGAAACTTATAATCTAAACTTCTACAATAAAACACATGAAAGAAGACCAAAGCAAACAAAAATAAGGAACTAGTCAAGAACAAAATTCAGTAGTCTTGAAAATAGAAAAATTTTTTAAAAATCAATAAAACCAATAGATGGTTATTTGAAAAGATGTATGAAATTCATAACTATCTAGCAAAAATAACCAAGGAAATAAGAGATACATTGCAAATTACCAATATCAGAAATGAAAAAGGGAACATTACCACAGACATTTAAAAGACAGTAAGAGAAAGCCATGAATAACTCATACATGAAAATGGCAATGTGGATAAAGCAGACCAATTTCTTGGAAGATAAAAGCTACCTAATTTTACTTAAGATGGAATATAAAAGCTAAATACCTCTGTATCTATAAAAGATATTTAATTTATAAACACTTTCCAAAAAAAATTTTAAAAACTATAGGCCAAGATGGTTTCACTGATGAATTCTAGCAGACATTTCTGGATGAAATAAAACCAGTCCTATACAATGACTTCCAGAAATCATAAGAGGAGGAAAATCTTCCCAAATCATTTCATGAAGCCAGAATTACCATGATACCAAACCAGAAAATGATATTAAAAAAATTATAAACCAATATTCTTTGTAAACAGACACACAAAAATCCTAAACAAAATAATATCAAACCAAATCCAGAAAGGTATGAGAAATATAATCCATCACAGATAAGTGATGTTTGTCCTGGAAATGCAAGATCGGTCCAACATTTGAAAATTAATCAATGTAATTCACTATATCAACATTCTAAAGATTAAAAAACGTGATCATCTCAATAAATGTAGGAAAAGGCTTTAAAAACTTCAATATATATTCATGATCTTAGTAAATGAGGACAGGAAAATTTCCTTAGTTTGAAAAAGGTCATCCACCAAAATACACACACACACACACACACACACACACACACACACACACTACAATTAATATGATACATGATAGTAAAAGTCCAAATGTCTTTTCCCTAAGATCAGGATCAGGAACAGGGCAAGAATGTCCATTCTCACCGCTCCTATCAACATTATACTGAAAGTCCTGGGAAGTGCAATAAAACAGTAAAAAGAAATAAAAGATGTACAAATTAGAAAGGAGGAATATAAACTTTATTCTCAGAAATAATTGTCTACATAAAATAATATTTAAAAATCTGCAAAAAGCACTTATTACCAATTAGTGTGGTTAGCAAAGTCAGAAAATACAAGATCAAATATGTCTAGAATAAGCATCCTGAAAACTACAAAATACTGAAGAAAGAATCAAAGATTTAAATAATTGAATGATAAATCATGTTGTTAATGAATTGGTGAACTAAATAAATAAATATTTAGTATTTCAATTATTCCCAGATTGGTTAACAACTTTATTACAAAAATTCTCAGTAAGATTTATTCTGGACTGGGTGCAGTGGCTCACGCTTGTAATCCCAGCACTTTGGGAGGTTGAGGAGGGTGAATCAACTGAGGTCAAGAGATCGAGACCAGCCTGACCAACAAGGTGAAACCCCATCTCTACTAAGATTACAAAAATTAGCTGGGTGTGGTGGCAGATGCCTGTAGTCCCAGCTACTTGGGAGGCTGAGACAGGAGAATTGCTTGAACCCGGGAGGCAGAGGTTGCAGTGAGCCGAGATCACACCACTGCACTCCAGCCTGGGCAACAGAGCGAGACTGTCTCAAAAAAACAGAATAAAGGTTTGTTCTGTAGATATCAGTAAGCTGTTTACACAATGTATATGGAAAGGCAAAGGAACAAGAACCAAAAATTTTTTGAAAAAGAAAAACACAGAGGATGATTTAATTTCAAGACTTACTATAAAAACCACAGTAATAAAGACATTGTGGTATTGGGGTAAGGATAGACACAGAGGTCAATCAAACAGAATAGAGAGTCCAGAAATAGACCCATATTAACATGGTCAATAAATTTTGACAAAAGTACAACGTCAATTCAGTGGAGAAAAGATAGTCTATTATACAAATGGTACTAAAACAATTACATACACATATGCAAAATAAAGTGAACCTCAACACATACTTTATACCTTATACAAAATTTAACACAAAATAGTACATAGACCTAAATGCCAAAACGAATACAGTAAAACTCATAGAACAAAGTGCAAGAAAAAAAAAAAAAAACTTTTTAACAATAGGCAAAAAGACTTTAGATAGACCAAAAATGCAAACTAAGAAAGAAAAAAATAATACAAACTAACCTCATTAAAAATATAAACTTTGCCCTGTTAAGTAAAAGCCAGCCACATACTGGGAGAAAATATTTGCCAATGACATATCTTAATCCATATTATATAAAGAATTCTGAAAATTTGATAATAAGAATACAAACTGCCTATCTTTTTAAAGGGAAAGATGTTTGAAAAGAAACTTCACAAAAGAAGTATGGATTCGCACAAGCATGTGAAACAATGTTCAACAGCAGCCATCAAGTAAACGCTTATTAAAACCACAATGGGATACCATTACACCTATTGAAATGGTTCTAAATGATTTAAAAATACTGACAATATCAACGTGCTGATGAGAATGCAGAACAACCAGAGCGCTAACACGTTGCTTGTGAGACTGTAAACTGCTATAGTTACTTTGGAAAACAGCTTGCCAGTTTGTTTTAAATTTAAATGTAGATGCACATTTATGATACAATAATCTCACTCCTAGCTATTTACCCAAGAGAAATTAAAGCTTATATTCATACAGAAACCTGTGTGGAGGTTTTACCAGCTTTATTCATAATCACCAAAAACTGGAAGAAACTCAAATGTCCTTCAGTTGTCAAATGAATGAACAAACTCTGTTACCTTCACACGGGAAAATGCTAATCAGCAGTAAAAAAAAACAAAAAAACAAAAAAAAAAAAAAACTTGACAATTAAAGGTAACAACCTGAGTGAATCTCAGATCATTTTATTTTATAATACTGTAGAAAAGGAAAACTATAGTGATGATTACTGGTTAGTAATAGTTGCCAGTTTTGACGTTTTGAGGGCTGGGGAATGGATAAACAAAACAAAATATATGAAGCAAATGAAAATGTGTGAAAATGTGAGGGCAGTGATGAGGGAACTGCTCAGTCTTGATTATGGTGGTGGTTGTGCCACCCCGCAGTTGTCAAAGCTCGTAGAACCACATACAAAAATGAGTGATTTTGACTCTATATAATTTTTGTAAATAAAAAAATTTAAAATATCACATTTGGAAACTTATTTAATTACCTGGGAAATTTTCATTACAAAATCAAGACAAAATTATTTCTCAATTTTGTGAAGGAAAAAAGTCAATGGAAAAAAATTACTTCCGAACATTAGTCCCAAAAGCTATCATGTCAAGATAGAGAGCTTACAGATGACTTTTATTTCCTCCTTTCTCCTACTTTCCCACAAAAGTATCTACAAGGAGCATATATTACTTTTGAAATCGGAAACAAATCAATGCTTTTTAAAATAAAAAATCATGGCTAATAATTGTCCATTGGATTTCTCCATATAAATAACCCAGAGGCTTTTAGAATACATATGTATACATGTATATATGTGTAAAACTAAGTTATTTTCCCTACTAAACTTTCTCTTCTCTTTATCTTTGCTGTCTTAGTGAAAGGCTCACCATCCATCTGGTCTCCCATTCCTCAAAACCAAAATTGACCTTTGGTCCTCTGTATTTCACATCTACCCTCCTGATTTCACCCATTCTCCTAAATTCTCTGTTGCTTTAAATTCCTAAGTATCTTTTGAATTTATTTCTTTCTACCTGCACTGATACTACCTAGCTATAAGGGCGAATTATTTGCCACTAGAAAACTGCAACATTCTGTTTCTCTTTGTTTAGAATGACCTTCCTCCAATCTAACATCCACACCACCATTAAACTAACTTTGTGAAAATCAAATTTGACCATATAGAGTTTCTGCTTTAAACATATGAGTAGCCACTTCTTGCCTGTAGAATAAAGTGTAAGCTTTCTAATGTGGTATATGAAGTCCTTTATTACATTAGATATTTCATAAATAAATTATAATTAAATTAATAAGTGAATGAGCAAAAGAACATATTATATTTAGTGGGTATATCTGCAAACGATGCAGCATAAATGTATAATTAACTAAGGACTTTCCACCCATTTTACCCTCACCCCAACTTAAATGCTTCTCTTATGCTTCTGGGGCAAGCAGGTGAGACTATGATATGAAATTCCTGCTCGAAGAGAGTCTTTACTTAGGTAAAGTCAACTTTATACTTATTCTAGTGTTTTCCTAGAACTTCTTAAGACCCTTTATTCTTTTTAACTTCCTCCCCTCAGAAATTGACTCAGGAAGGAGGTCCAAAAACAGGCCTAAACAGCTATCATCCATTCATACCTCTCGAAGCACTCTTATGAATAAGAGATAAAGGGGAACAAAGGGCATCTTGAATTTTTGTGAAAAGAGAAAAATTAAGGTTCCTTTGCAATTTATAAATCTACTTATTTAATGACAGGGCATTTATACCTTGCTATGTTAAAATAACATCTCACATGCTTATTTCCATTTGCAACCACACGATCTGATAAACTTATCATAAAAATTTGGTTATTATAATGTATTGCAACAAATCAAATGCCACCTCTTTGTATTAGGGCCTTATACTTTATTGTAGATGTGTAAATGAAACAGAAACATTGATCTAAATTAAATGTGGTATTAAGGCAGGAAATATGCCCAAAATAATATTCATTCCATTAGAGTGGCATTTAGATTTTAGAGTCTCCATCATGGCTCTTCTCTGACTTAATAGATGCTGAAATGGGACAGACTCTTGTTTATTAAACACTTCTTGGAAGGCTTTATGCTGGTCATCTGAAAACACGTGTTTTCTCAAAAATAGTGGCTTCAGAATGGTAAATGGATATTTCATGTGTAATTCAGTGGATTTTGTTTAACTCTAATTTTATTGTGTTTTATCAACAAATAATATTTTGTAATCCAGTTCTATTTCACAAGTGATCTTTTATATTATTTTACATCTGTATATTTAGTAAAAACAAAAAAAAAAGGCAATACGTAGAAGAGCAACAATAAGAATAAAAGTAAAGATTTATTCAAGTACATTTATTAATAAATGGCATAGAATTTTAACATTTAAAGTAGAATTATAATTATGCCTTTGTTAAACTAATGATTGTAAAAATGTAAGATATGTTGTAAGATATGGATCATCATTTTAATAATGACAATTATTTGTTTTTAAGTTAGAAAAGTAAAACCAAAATGAAACAAAATGGTCAATAAGTCCAGCTGTCATTTTAAAGATTAATGAATAAATTTAAAACTAATACATTCATATAAAAATATAATGAATGTATATAATTTGTAATGTATATAAGGAAAATGTAAAACTACTTCTCTCTCTTTCCACTAGGTTGTTGGCCCTAAATATAACAACACTTAATATTTTTGAAACTCAGAAACAGCATTTCTTTAAAAAAATACCCACTTTTGTACTTTGATTTTTTTACCTTCGCTATTGGCTTATTAGCATATATCTCTCTGTTTTACCCTTTAATAGTAGCTCTATTATTTACTATACAGCTTTCATGTCTCACAGTCTCACCAAATAATATAAAAGCCACATGTCATTTTTTGTTATTGTCATATGTTGTTTATTCAAATGCTATAGAGTTTTATTACTTTGTTTAAAATAATCAACTATTTGTTACAGAAATTAAAATGGAAAAAATGTCTTTCATATGTACCCACAGATTTAAAATTTCTAGTGCTATTCATTTCTTTGTATCAACCCAAATTTCCATCTGGTATCATTTATTTTTACCATTAATAGTAGTGCAGGTTTGGTGGTGATTAATTCTCTAAGATTTTTGTCTAAAAATATCTGTATCTACCTTCATTTTTGAGAGATACTTTTACTGAATATAGAGTTTTATGTTGAGTTTTTTTTTGTTGTTCTTTCAATATTCTAAAAATGTCCTTACCTTGTTTTTTGTCTTATACAGTTTTTGGCAAGAAGTCATTTGCAGTTTATTTATCTGTATGTAACATTCTTTCTTTTCTGGCTACTTTCAACATTTTTTGGCAATTTCTTCGGAAATTTTTTCCAGCAATTTGATTATAATTTTTGGTGTGGTTACTTCTGCTCAGGTCCATTGAGGTTTTTGATCTCAGGGTTTATAGTTTTCAACAAATTTTAAACAATTGTAATTATTATTTCTTCAAGTATTTTTTTCTATGCCGCCAATCAAATTATGTAAATTAAACAAATTGATTTTATTCCACCACTCACTTAATGCTGTGCTCATTTTTTTTTTCAGTCAATTTTGCCCAATATGTGCTATTTTGAATAGTTTCTACTCCTATGACTTCAAATTCATTGATCTTTTCTCTGCAGTGTCTAATCTCTTGCTAATCCCCTCTGTTATGAGCTGAATTATGTCACCCCTAAAACCTAAAATTCATATTTTCAAGTCCAAACCCCTAGGTACCTCAGAATGTGACTGTATTTGGCAATAGGGTCTTTAAAGAGGTAATTATGGTTAAATAAGCTTGTTGACCTCATTCCAATATGACTGGTATTATTATAAGAAAGGAGACTAAGACTCAGAGGGAAAATCGTGGGATGATACCAGAAGACAGTCACGTACGAAACCAAGGAGAGAGAGGTCTCAGAATGAAACTAACCCCACTGACACCTTGTTATTAAAGCTTCTAGACTTAAGGATGATGACAAAATAAACTACCGTTTAAGCACTCCAGCCTGTGGCACTTTGTTATGGTAGCCCTACCAAACTATAATAATATATTATCTAAACTATTTCTTATCTGTAGAAGTTCTACTTGGGTCTTTTTTTTTTTTTAATCCTTTTCCACTTCTCTCTTCATCATGTGCCATTTTCTTCTATGTTAAATATGTAGAGCATGTTTATAATATCTGCTTTAATATTCTTCTCTGCTAATTTCATCATTTGTATTATATCTGGGTCTGCGTCGATTGATGTTTCTCATTATAGGTCATATTTTTCTGCTTCTTTGTATGTCTGATAATTTTTTACTGGATAACACATTTTGAATGTTACATTTTGGGTCCTGGATTTTGTTGTATTTCTATAGTAATATTTTACTTTATTGTTGCATGATGTTATTTGAAGTCAGTAGGATCCTTTTGAGGCTTGCTTACAAGGATTATTAGGTCAGGCACAGTGCAGTTTTTAGTCTAGGATATTTTAGCAGAAGTAATAAAGCAATACTTATTGAAGATCTACCAAATACTCTGCATATTAAGATGCCTTGTTAATTGCTGCTGGAATCATAAACATTCCTCAGTCCTGAGCTCCAAGACTTGTTAAGCCTACTGCTTTCTAGGTGTTCTTTCTCTAGTCTTGAACAGTCTTCTTCACGTACGTGTACAGATTAGAATTTAGTCAAATACTTAAAGGCCCTCCACTACAGATATATGAAGCTCTGTCTCTGTGTGGCTCCTTTCTCTCTGGCACCCTGACAGTAAATTCTAACCACTTTGACCTCCTCAAAATATAGTATCTGTCTCCTGAACCCAGTGAAACCTCCAGGCTCTATTTAGGTTCCCTCTCCCTGCATCGCAAGATAGATATTACCTCCAGAGAGAAAATAAAAAACATAAAGTTTACCAACTTCATTCATTTACCTTCTCTCAAGGATCACAATCATATGTGGCCTGTGGTCCAATGTCTGAAAACTACTGTTTCATATGTTTTGTCCAATTTTCTAATTGTTTAATAACAGAGGGAAAATATGTTCCCTGTTATTCTATTGTAGTCAGAAGAAGTTTGCACCTTCATTCTAAACTTTTCATATCATTATATTCTAATCTAATCCATTGTATATATATTCCATTCAATTAATATAATAAATGTATTAACAAATGTAATAAATGACATTTAGGTTATAGACAGTATTTTGCTATCTAAAATACTGTTGCAATAGCATTCTTATTCTTACAATACAGAATAATTTTGTGATATTTTATTTTATTGGACAAATTTGTAGAGTAGAATTTTCTGGATCAAAGAGTATAGATATAGATATTTTTAAATAAACATTTATAAATTATCCTTTGAAATTTGCAAAATTAACACTAATTCAAGTAGTGTATAAGACCATATTTTTCCACAGTTTTCCCTAGCATAAGAAAATTAAGTTATACCAATCTAGAGAAAAAGTGTGTTTTGTTTTGATTTTTACTTATTTAATTATATGTAAGACTGGGAATAATTTGTATTTTATCAGCAATTTATTTTCATTTGCTGTCAACTGACCATTTTCTTTATTCAATAGGTATGAGCTTCTTGCAAAGAATAAATTTAGTTTATTGCCATATTTTTGGAACTATTTTTCAGTTTTGTTTCTTTTAACTCATATTATTTATCACATCCTGAATTTTTGAATATTTAAATTTTTCAATTATTTTGCATTTTGTGCTCTTCTTTATAAGCTTTCCTCAAAGATACATTTTCTCATCTATCATTCTAAAACTTGAATTTAACTTTTTACAATTAAATTTTTTAAACATTTAAGCTGAATTTTGGTACAAAGAGTAAAGTAGAAAGTCTAGATTTATTTTTTTCCCAAATAATTATCTAGCTGTTTTAACTCATTGACCTCCTTTTCCCAATGCTAATTCACCTACCATATTTATCATTTTAAAAAAATCCTTTTTGTGGGCTTTATATACTTTACTTTGGATATATATTTTATCTCTACTATCAAATTTCCATTATTATAGCCTCTTAAGTTTCAGTATGGACTTTATGTTTCTTGGTTTTTCAGCCCTAGGCAAGAAATCCACTTTTCTATTTCTATGGATTTGTTTTTTCTTTTTTAAAGTTACACTTTAAGTGCTGGGATACATGTGCAGAATGTGCAGGAATATATATGTATATTCCTGATTTTTTTGAATAGCTTAATATGCTTCAATATTTGATAGAGCCAGTGTACCCATTTTTCTTCTTTTAATAAATTCCCTGAATAATGACATGTACTTACTTTTCTAGATGAACTTTACTTTGAGTAGAAATTTATAGATTAATTTATAAGTGATTTATAAACTGGCAATGTAAGTTGTCCTTTGAAAGAATATAGTGTATGTTTACACTTACTTTAGTTTTCTCTTATATTGTAAACTATTGTATTTGAAGTACTGTATATTTTGTGCTACATTTATTCTTATGTATTTTGACTCTTTGATATCTGTATCAATCAGGGAAAGCTAACTTCTGTAACAACAAACTCAAATTCCCAATGACTTAGCAGAATAAAAACTTGCCTCTTGTTCACACTGTAGTCCATTCCAGTATGGAGAGCAGGTTTTCCTAAAAGAATGCAGAGACCCAGGCTATATCCATCTGTGGCTCTTGCCTTGGAGTCATCCACTGGATCATCAGCATTTTTCCAGGAGATGAGAAAAGATAGTCATGGGAAAATATCTGGTTGTTGGTCTAAAAATAACACACATTATTTTTGTGCATATTCCATTGTCTAAAATTAGTCACACATCTTGACCCAGCAAAAGCTGTGAAATGAAGCCTTCTTCTAGGCCCAAGAAAATAAAAAGGGGAAAAAACAGTCTGATAAACATTGTCTCTGCTGCAATGATTATTGTGATGGGATATTTCTCTATTTATCTATCCTTTTAAAATCATAAATGGCTTTCAGGTTTTGTCAAATAACTTCTAATTATATGTTGAACTAATCAACAGGACATTGTTTTTACCTTTATAATTAAATATGTATATAGCTTTACTAAAATATATTTTTATATAGCACAATGCACATATTTAAAATATATCATTTGATGAGTTTTGACATATCTACACTGTAAAACTGTTGCCACAATCAAGACAATGAAGATTTCATCACCCTTAAAAGTTCCCTTATGCCCTTTTATAATTAATTCCTCCTCCCACATTTGTACCTAGGAACTAAGGTTATGTTTACTATTACTATTGATTAATGTTTTTATGCAAATTAAATCATATAGTATATCATCCATTTTGTCTAGCTTTTTATGCTCTGGAAAATTATATTTCTATACTTTTATGCAAATTAAATCATATAGTATATCATCTATTTTGTCTAGCTTTTTATGCTCTGGAAAATTATCTTGATTTCCACCCAACTTGTTGCAGGTGTTAATAGTTGCTCCTTGTGATTTCTGAGTAGTAGTACATTCTATGAATATTCCACAACTTGTTTATCCATTCTTCTTTTGATGGACCTTTGAATTATTTTCAGATTTGGCTATTATAAATAATGCTACTAAGAATATATATGTACTGTTCTTTCTTTGAAATTATGCTTTCCTTCTTTGGGATAATTGTATAGGATAGGATGGCTGGGTTATGTGGTAGATGTATATTTAATGTTTTCAAATATATATATTTATGCATAATTTATACACTATACAATTCACCCATTTTATACATACAATCCAATAGTTTTTAGTGTACTCACAGAGCTGTGTAACCATCACCACAGTCTGATACTTAAATATTTTCATCATCCTAAAAAGAGACCCCATACCTATTAGAGTCACTGTCCAATCCCCACTCTCCCCTGTCACCATTCTCAGCCCTAGGCAAGTAATCCACTTTTCTATTTCTATGGATTTCTTTCTTTCTTTCTTTCTTTCTTTCTTTCTTTCTTTCTTTCTTT